>NC_065507.1:7472065-7551669 GCF_006386435.1 Epinephelus moara | reverse complement strand
CCCCCCTCCTCCTCCTCCACCCCCGCCACACATACACAAACCACAGAGATACACCATCCATCTACATGACACACTCTCCTTATATAATCCTCACCACTAGAGATCATTACAGAGGCTTTAAAGCTCCAATCCGTCACTTTAACAGCATCTCGAGCCCCTGCCACTTTGTTTAGGGTAAGCTGAGGGATGTGGCACTGGCAAAAAAATCTTGGAAGCCGGTGCTACGTACAGTGCCAGGAAAGTTGCTCTCATGACGTTACTCATGCAGCACAGTTTAATACATCACAATACAGAGAATGAACAAAGAGACAAAAACCTGAAGTGTAATCCTTCAATGCTGGACTTTTTAAATACTGTTTACCATCAGGCCAGTCAGGGTAAAGCCCAGTTCAGACGAGATGAAACCACTCTAGACAAGTTGCAGTGGTCTGAACTGGCCGGTCTGAGCTCGACTCAAGATGGTGTCAACTCAGCTGGTCCAATCACCGGCGGCTGGTTTTACAATGTAAAGCGCGTCACCTGTTTCAACAGCCAATCGGCTTGTAGTTAAGTCCATTGGTCAAGTCAAAATGACTGCAGATGGCTTGTTTGCTTGCTGTGGGAGGTGCTCCGTCCCCAATGAGCCCTGTTTTCGTCCTCATGGTGTGCCAGTGTTGGACAGTGGGTTGCTGCTGCTGCTCACTGAATGTGCTTATGCCCCCACACATATACATTTTCATTGACTGATTAATTAGTGCTGGTTATTTACATTATTGTGGCATATTTATTATGAATACAGTCCATCTGATGCTCGTGTTGTTTCTGTTTTTTGTGTTCATCACTACTACAAATGCATCTGTAGCCAGTATCTATCACTATCCTCATTCATATTTTAAGAAGCTACAAATTATATTCAGCTACACACCAAGCCTGAAAAGCTGCAAATCAGAACAGAAATACAGAGTTGTTGCATAGAGATGATACACCATCTCATCTAGTTGCATTGGTGTGAACCGGCAGGTTTTTAACTCAACTCGTCTCATTGCGAATCTTTGGTCTGAACTGAGCTTAAGGGTGACTGTGTGGCATTTGTTGTAGATAGGAGAGTTGACAGGAAATAAGGGGAGAGAGAAAGGGGCAGTGGTGGAAGACGTACACAAATCCTTGACTGAAGTAAAAGTACTAATACGAAAATGTAAAAATACTCCATTGCAAGGAAAACCTCATATTTAAGTAAGTACTTAAGTACAGAAGTATTATCAGCAAAATATAGGCTACTTGAAGTATCAAAAATAAAAGTACTCGTTCTGCAATACGAATGATAGCCATGACTGGAGGCACTCTGTTTTCGGGTTGTCTGCCCCTCCGCACTACCATGCCATTCTTGTGAACATGGTATCTCAAGACGTGAACGCAATATTTCAAGAGTGCCTCGAGGGCATTTCTTCAACGTCCACTTGGACCTAGCGATGAACTGATTAGATTTTGATGGTCATAGGTCAAAGGTCAGGGTCACTGTGACCTCATCCGTCTCATTCGTGTGAGTGAAATACCTCAAGAACGGCTTGAGGGATTTTTTTTTTTTTTTTTTCAAATTTGGCACAAACGTTCGCTTGGACTTAACAATGAACTGATTAGACATTTGAAGATTGAAATGTCGAGGTCAGTGCAACCTTGTGTCCATTTTGTTCTCGTGAATGCAATGTCTCAAGAACACCTTGAGGAAGTTTGGCACAAATGTCAACTTGGACTTAAGAATGAACTGATTAGAATTTAGTGGTTGAAGGTCAAGGATCAAGGTCAGTGTGACAAGAATTCATACGCTAATTTTGGGAAAATTGTACACAAATGTAAAATAGGATATAGGATGTGATGATATTTTGTATCCAGAAGGTCAAAGGTCAACGTCCATTTAACATTACTTTGGCCATTACAGGCCCTTTCTCAATGTCATAACTGAGTAGGGGTGACTTTTGGTGGGATACTGAATTGGTGACCCTATCTTGGGTGTCCACCTTTAAACTGTGCTGACTGTGTAGATCTTCTGTTCTGCTGGGTGATGATGTGTGTGAGGCATCTGTGTTTTCACAGACATGGAGGTGAACTGTATGTGCAACGTGAGTGGTTCATGGAGGTACACAACCATGAAGTGGTAATTCTAAAAAATGTTTGTTGGTGGTTATGTTTGTCTCTTGAACGAAATGTTTTTTCCTGTACATAGGGACAGTATCTGTCACTTCCCCTCTCTGTGATTTCATAGATAGTCTGTCGGCATCAGCAGTTAGTCATCTGACTTTGGACGTAGCTATGAGCAAAAGCACCATCAATAATTCTTTCCCTCCAGGGCAATGGAAGTAAGATAGGCAGACAGATGGACAGATGAGTCAGCCACTTCTGAAACAGGAAAAAGCTGAATGTCAGGAATAACTGGGAGCACTACTGTATTAATGAGATTTGTGTGTGGCTGACCTGAACTCGGAGACGAAGGTGAGTCCAGGTAGATTAGTCAGGCAACACTCAATCTGTTAGTGTACAGTCCAAACCCTCACTGCACATTCATACATATTCATTTCCAAATGTTTGTCTAACATTAGGACGAAGTTAGTGCCACTGGAATAAAAGGACACTGTACACACTGAAAACATTGTATCGCTTCCAATCCCAGTAGATATGTTATAAATATGTATATAACATGTAATGATATAGGAATATGATTGACTTTCACAGTGCAGCCTGCTCCAGCATATGCTGCCCTTCCAGCCTCCACTGAATCACTGGGACACTCCACAGGCCATCAGCAAGGACAATGCAGTGCCACAGTCTGACTGTACTGTCAGTCACAAGTGTACACCTTTAGCCTGCATCTGCTCATCCAGCAGATGGTGTGTGTGCGAGATCAAAGGGCTGAAGATGTGGTTCTTTATGCATGGGTGCATACACGAACATGTGCTGTCATCTGTCCGTCTGTGTGAATGTGTGCTACCATTGCAGCGTGGTTATAATAAAGTTTTATCATGTATAATTTACACATTTACATTTAAATCCAAATATCATATTTCCCTTCCTCATGCATTATTAATAGAAGTGATGTTTGTAGGATTCAGTCGGGTTCATTTTGAAGTCACTGTGTATGGTGAGTGCGCTCTTGTTTGACACCAGAATATATACAAACAGATTCGAGAGACAGAGTAAATCACGTGCGGGGTGAGCAGGCAGACCAAACTCTCGTGGCTTATGTTCTTTTGACTGTTTAGACTGTACGGATGCTATGTATGCAAGCATGAGGGAAAAAATGAAGATCTGACAACATTAAAGCTGCAATATTCAGCTCTTTATTGACGCTTTAAAGAAGAATAGATAAATATGATGTGTGGTCCAGTATCAGCCTGTTGCTGTTTGTAATGCTGTGCATGTACGTGCTGGATGAATTGCAGGTTTCAGTGATGTCAAGGTAAATGACTGTGTACCATTTGCTGCGGCTGTGTCTATAGTGGTGAGCTGGGCTGTCAAGATGATGTAAGCAGCGGCGGCCATGAAGGGAAAAAACTGTACCAAAAGGTGGGTGAAAAACAGGGAAAGAGACCACACTGTTCCTTCTACAGTATAATACAAGACTTGATGTAGGAAATTATGACATAACCTGTGCATATTCTTACTAAACCATTTCACCCATCGCACGGTCAGAGAAAATGGGCTTGCTTTGAGAAAAAGCAATTTCCCCTGCTATGTAAATAAACATCCCACCAAAATGCATTTAGAGGAATCAAACATCATTCTGAATTAGTGGGGGAGTGTGATTTCCCCTTTCTTTTCTTTCTCTTTACACACACACTAAGTCACAATGCACAGCTGTCTGAAGGGCTACCATTAAAGAAGGCTGAGTGTTTTTTAGCTCTTAGATAACTCTATTTACTCCACTTACTCTTTAAAGTCTGTATTAAAGTGACATTTTCCACCCTTAAAGTTGAGGAGTGATTTTAAAAGACGATAAAAGGACATTAAAAGGAAAAAATAGCACAAAATACAAACCAGTCTGCACATATGTAACATACAACTCAACTTACTATTTACAGTTTTTACAGGAAGGATGGTCGTTGGAGACGAGACAAGAAAGAAGAAGAGGAGATGAGCAAGGGGAACGGAGGCTAGTTATACTACCTACATGTAATCTCTACATGATCATGTTTGAGCGTCAGATAAGCAGTCTGTAGAGAACAAAAGAGGTGCAGCAAAGCAGCAACCTCTGGGGCTGCAGTTCTTTGAATCGGCACTTGAGGCTGGCTCCAGAAGCAACACATTCTCACTCGTCACTTATCGGCATATGGTCATGGACTTTCCACATCCAGATACGACCTGCAAGGTATCCTGGGTGCGTTGGTTGTTGACGTTCTGGGGTGGCATATCAAGTTCTGCCTGTTATATGCATTGTCGTACTTCAAAATACAATTCCATTTTCACAGGAAATTTACCCTTCACATACAGACTCTTTCAAATTAAATGCACCACATCGGTTCAACAACACACATGGTTGGGCTTAAGAAAAAAAGAACAGGGTTTGGCTTTATAATCTTAAAGGACGTGAGATGAAAGTCGGTGTTTGTTGGACCCATCCACCAACGCTCCCACTTGCCTGCCCCACTTACACTTTCACTGCCTTATAGCCTAGTTTACATTACACGATTTTCACCACGATTTTGACGTCACCGAGGATCTTGAGAGCCACCTTGGGTCGGAGGTGATTCGGCATATAGACTGCCCTCATGTGTGAACAACCCTCCGAGCCAGTCGCCCCCTTGTCTGTGACTAGGACTGGATATCTGGCATGCTAGAAAACTGGAGAGGTGTGACACGACTGACAAAGCATCAGCCAATAAGAGGCGGGATACGTCCCACGTCAGCACACAGAAGGATGGAATAAATGTGAGGAGGACAAGCCGGCAAGCAACAACAATAGCAGCGTCCACAGAAGCGCGAAGTGCGCGTTGTGTTTGGACCCAGGCTGTGGAGGCAGATCTTATTCATTTATTTTTACTTCCACCCAATTTAAATAACCCACCTGAAGCCAGATAGCTCAGGGTCAAGGACAGACGTTCTCTAGGGGATATGGCAAGCCTAAATCTGGTGTCTTTCCTTGCGATGTACGGCTCTACCAGTCCCAGCAAGAAATCAGAGTCCTCCGCTGTCATCTGTAGCATTTCCCAAAAACCCATTCGATCATTCAGCTATGAAAGGTACAATAACCTGGGTCAGAATACATGCATAGACTATATAGAGTACGATGAAAGCTAATAGGCTAGCGGCACAGTGGCAACCGAGTTTCATTCATAACTCACCTCCAACTCTCTCTGCAGAGTTGACAACCCGCGCAATCTGCGTGTAGCAACCCATTCCTCTACCCAAATCCCTTTCTTCTTTTCCTGTTTCTTCTCAGAGCAGAGCAGGGCACAAACAACAGGTATGAACACTGAAAAGATCTCCGCAACTCAAGATTGGTCGGCCAGTTGTGTAATGTGAACAAGGCTTAACTTTCATTCTTGTCCCGCCAAATTTCCCCCTGATGCTACCGACCAGACGCGTATAATGCCAAAGTTAAAGGATGGCTTTCTTCGTCTGTGTCTGACGCCGCAAGTCACTGCTCAAGCCTTGGATTTCGATGACTTCAGAGTGAGATCAAGTTGATAGAAGTGAGTCAGTCCTCATAGACCACCATGTTAAAATGCCGCATTGAATTTACAGCAGAAATAAACATGATTACTGCTTGGTACAGAAAGGTGTCATCATCCATCTTAACAAGGCTTGAGGTAAGCATATTTAAGTGAAAGGCTGTGTACGAGGCATCGCTGTCTATGAGTCAGATCCACCCCTCACTCCTCCAAATCTCCAACGGCCAAAATGCCTTCAGCAGTTTACAGACCAGTGGGTGACATCACAGTAGCTACGTCTATTATTCATACAGTCAATAGGCAGAATATATTGGCCAAAATGCAACCTTGGAACCCATCAGCAATAATTGACGACCATTCAGCTTTTTTAAATTCTAAATTCTAAATCTTCATTCATATGCAGATACCCGTATATAAAGATTACACAAGATGACCAGCCCAGGGAACAGAAAGCCTTTGCCAGGATATCCATTTGCACCAGACCTCCCCAAATAATTGTCGCTGTTGCCCCCAAAGGCCTAACATCATCAAACCAATGGGTTCCGACATTGCACCGAAAGTTGACCAAACATTGGTTGATATGCTCGGTAGAAATATCAGTTTTTGTTCAGCATCTTGCAAAAGAAGAGCTCAATGTCTGTCCAAACAAACCCTCACACTGTGTGCTCGACCCTGCCGGAGGGAAAGGGGACAAGATGAGATAGGAGGGGAGAAATGGATGATGAGGAGGGAGTGGCGAAGAAGGGGAATGATGCAATTATGCATTCAAGAGGTGGATCAACTTTGACCTTCATAAGACCAATGACCCGAGTAGGAATCGATTATTTTTTCAATAATGAATTTAACCTCAGAAAACATACAGTACAGATATAGTGCTTTTTTTCTAGTGTGTGAATGAACGTCAGAAAGAACTTTGCTTCCCATAAAATCACCAAAAACAGGTGGTTGAATTCAGCTGAGAAAGAAAAAACTATTTAAAAATTGGAGGAAAGGAGTCCAGAGCACAGAAATAACGCAACCTTTAAAAACTGACAGAACAAGAAGGACAGACAGAGGTGACGGGAGATGAAGTACAGTAAAGGAAGACAAGAAAGATGAGTAGAAAGGCTGACGACTGCAATACACGCTACTTCCATTCTGTTGCCTGACTCGTGTGACACGAAAATCATGGCTGAGCACATAATAAGTACGAGCCTCGTTAATTAGCTTTCAACCTCTGTGCTTCAACATGATAAAGTAGGCTCTGATGGTATGCATGGATGGAGCGTGCGAGCTGTGGGATGAAGAGACGCAGCGCTGTAGAGAGTAAAGAAAAGAGGCAGAGAAGCTTATGTGTGATTCTGAATTTGCAAGCAGTGGTCGTTTTTTGTGTTTGTGCTCAGAGTACAATTTCCAATAAATCCCACTTCAGTGACATGAACACACGAGGCAGTGAGGGATGGAGAGGAGGGTGAAGCAGATGAGGAAGGTTGAGCTGCATGGATGGATGGGTGCACGGTTGGGTGAAGGGTGAAAGAGGAAATTAAAGGGACATTATGGGTATGTCAGAGGGAATAAATGAGCAGAGGAAGAGGAGGAAAGGACAATGATAAAGCTGAGGGAGGGGTGTGAAGGACGAAGACTGTCAGATAGATAAGGATATTGGGAAATGGGAGAGGACAGAGAGTGAGCGCCACAGATGAGGATTGACTTTGTTTACTCTGCTATCTGTTTGCATGCGGCCAATCACACCCCACGACCATCATTAGGAGCGATGTTGTGGTGCAGAGTTGTTTTTATGTCACAGTGTATGAGATCTAAAATACATTAATTTGACGTATTATGTTTTGCGTGGAGTTCAGCCAGCAGTCACATGAAGAATCAGTGAATCATAAAATGACATATAATACTTCTTGAAGAGTAAAAATAACAAATTGCTCTCCTCTTGGCTAACGCTTCCCCTTCCTCCCTGCATCCTGTCGCTCTGCATTTACCAAACACAGACACACACAGCCGCTTTCCTTTGCTTCATCACACATTCAAATACACTTATTGATCATCTGATGGATTGCAAATCCCCTTCAGTGTCAAAGCTGTCTGGATTTTAGGCCAGACGTAGTTTTTTTTTTTTTTTTTTTCGAGTGACTGACAACGAGATTGAGACTAAGAGTTTCCCCAGCATAGACTATTTTAAGCCCAAACAGACACTCTACCCCCGGGGTAGAACTGACAGCTGGGTTTCCATATACAGTCAATGGTGTGTCTCAAATCACTTCCAAGCTCAGACGTTAGTGAATCACTTTGGTGAACTGGATTTTGGGAGGTAATTCTGCATTCAAGCAAGATTCAAAGACACTGCTGGCCTTGCAGACAGATACATGGAGATTTGGCCTAAATTGACTGTTGCTTTAAATCAGGTTTCATATATGCAGTGAGTGCTTCTCCTTCTATAACATCACTGAACTCATGATGGACAGGTAAATTTGTCAACAAGGATAAAAAAAAAATCAATGCAGCAGAGCCAGAAATAACATTTTTAAATTCAGTGCATTATTTTACCTTTTCAAAAAAGATGCATTCATTACCCACATCCCAAACAAGATTTGGGTGTGTTGTTAGGAACGACAAATAGAGTGCTAAAGAAATAAGTCCTAAAACAGGGAAATGAGTCTGCATTTTTGCACTTCCAGTCTCTTGTCTCGAAGTCAATGAGTTTTTGGTTCGACGCCTGAAATAAGGTCTTTGGTTACACAAGTTTACGACATTGTCATGTTTTTTTCTACAACATAAATTACGTCAGTAAATATCCCACACCTTAATTTTGAAGCTTTACAGCCTCATAGTGGCAACGTCAAAGTCATGAGTCTGTGGTGTAGTTTGTTTATAGCCTAATGTGAGCTTTCTATCTCTGTTTCCTGTGTGATGTGTCAGCCAAATGTTTGCTAACACTTTACAAGGTGATATTACTATGTCAGTGTTGTGTTTACAGTTCAATGAATTAATGTAAGTCACATGTAAACTAGGGCTGCAACTAACAATTATTTTCATTGTTGACTAACCTGAAAATTATTTCTTCGATTAGTCGACTAATCATTTTATCGAAAAATGTGTTAAAATGTTGAAAAATGTCGGTCTGTCTCTCCCAAACCTCAAAATTATGTCTTGTTTCGTACTCATGCCAAATTATTTCAACATAAGAAGCTGCAATAAGAGTATTTTGGGGCACTTTTATAGTACTTTTCTATGAAAAATGACTCAAACCGATTAGTCGACTACTAAAATAGTCACCGATTATTTTAATAGTCGATTAGTCATCGATTAGTCGTTGCAGCCCTAATGTAAACAACGAGTATATAGCTTATTTTTAATTAACTGTATGTGTTGTTAAGATTTTATTTACCTGTATTGTTACTGCCAGAGTTGGGGTCTTTGTATTCATGTTGCCACCACCAAGCTGTCACAGCTCAAGTTTCTTAGGTTATGTTTTTTATTCCAGTCATTCATGTTGTTTCCTATTTTTTTGACACTCACGTCTCTTCTTGTTTCAGATCACCTCACTTCCTGCCCCTGTGTGTTTTCCCTCCCGTTTTGATGACCTCACCTGTGTCTGATTGTCTGCCCCGCCCTGATTAGCCTCACCTGTGTCTCATTATCCTTCCCCTCACCAGAGTATTAAGTGTGTGTCTTGTTTTCTCTCAGTGCCAGTTATCTTAGCTCATTGTGTGTCTAGTGGCCCAGTGTCCTTTTCTTGGTTGTTGGATTTAGCCTGTTGATTGACTCTGCTTCATCCCTATTGGATTTGTTGGCGTTAACTGTTAGTCCTTCTGTGTACCAAACCTACCTTCTGACCAGTAAAGACTGTTATTTTACCTGAATTGTCCGTGCATTTGAGTCCACTCTTACCTGGTTCACCAGTTGTAACACAAGCCTGTGATGCCACATGGGCAAACATGTCCTACATTATAAAAGAGACATCTGTAAATCAGTGGATTAAGTTTATTTGAATGTCTCAACACTGCAAAATGACTTGTTTCACTATCTGGATTTGAACCCTTCGGTCAGGTAACATTTTGAGAGTCTCTAGGAGCAGCACAATTACATCATTTTATCCCCATTCATGTTAACGAAAGGCTAAACCTGAAGTTAGCTCCTCACTAAAAAAATTGTTACGTACAGAAACCTTGCACACAGATTCCAATGCGTTTTATTGTTGTAGTCGTGAAAAATTTGCATTATGTGACAAAAATAAAAGACATGTTTCCTTCTTTGCCTCTCTCCCTTGGAGTTACATATCTAGCTGTCACCACTCCCTCCCTGTGTCTTGAATTTGGCACCGCAGCTCCATGAAGGGGCGGAGCTGTCCTCCCTCTCTGTCTCCACATTCCACATCCTCCTCCTCGTCATCATCATCCACCTGAATATTACTATCTGACCTGTGGAAAGTAGCTGTCTGAGTTATAAAATGATCCTGTATGCCCCGTTCCTCTGTCTTGTCACGGCTGTGTCCCCCCGCCACATTTTCTTCACTGATTCTTGGTCAAACGTCTCTAAAGGCTCTGACTTGCGACAATTTCGGATGAAAATAACGGACTCAGTGTGCAAAGGTCTTAAGTCTCTAGTGCGCCTGCTGATGGGCCCCACAATAAGGAAGATGCACCACTGAGCGACTTTAATAGGAATGAAGGGGGGCCCAACCTCCTTTTTCTGTATCGAGTTCTCTTTATTCATCCATGGTTGCTATGCTCTGTATGACAACTCTGTGCTTCTTTTCACCAATTGGAGATAGCTTTCAGAAATGTACAATATACATGAATCAGAACAACTCGGAGGCTGACGTCAACCAAATGCTTGCAGCTACAGTCTCATAAAGGTGAATATTAGAGTTGAATACAGTGGGACATTGATGAGTTAATGTCTCACGATATTGACGTCACACCAACAACAAATTAGCCCACATTTAGAGAGGCTGCGGCGTACAACGCTATAAAAAATAATAACTGTCAAACTATTAGTATTTGTTGCTGTAGAGCGACATTAGATTCTCAGGGACTCTTCATAGTCGTCATAGCATAGAAAACACAGCTGCAGCTAATAAACTTAATTACTTAAACACTTTGATTTAGGTGAGTTAATGAGTGACAGACATTGACAGTAGTCAGTATTAATGCCAGTGCTCACTAACTGGCCCATCCCTGTCAAACTTACCCTTTTTTAATTCTATCAGCTGCAGCTGTGCTCACCCTGCTGTGACACTGTGAAAAGGGTCTGTGAGTGTGGAGCAGCAGAAGTGTACTGACAAGACGTGTCAGTGTTATTTATGAAGCCCCAAATCACAAGTTTGTCTCAGAGGGCTTTTATTGACGTCACTTCCAGTCAGTGAGAAAAGAGCTCACTGCTTTTTACAGTCTGTTTCAGGAATTTTCAAGGGAGCTGATGCTACAGTCACATTATGAGAGATGGACGGCAGCAATGAGACACATCGAAGCAGTTATGGCTCAGGCATCCTGACAGCTCCAGATGGTGACTGTCAGACCAACAAATTTTAATGAATAATTATTGAGCTGCGGTTGTATGATGATAGGCAGAGTTGGTCATTAAGAAAATAAGGTTTGTCATTAAATCTGCATCAGATTAATGGTTTTTTACATTGAGATAATGGATTTCATGTGGTTGACATCATATGCTGTGTTATGTAGGCTACATTATGTATTATAGGCCTGTCTTTGTTAAACTATAATGAATTTTGTTATTGCATGCAGCATGCTGAGATTTGGGGGTTACCGCCAGTTTAATCTATAAAATCACATGCACGTGCTTACTGACAAAAACAACTGCTTTATTCTCCTCATCTCCGAGAATGAATTTGATCCCAACATTAAAATGATTTTGGGAAACCCGTAGCGGGATAATCTTCAACTGAATCCTCAGACTTGTGTGGAGCAGACAGCAAAAACCAATCAGTGTTTTAGACAGGGGTTTGCCTCGGCTTCATCAGACCTCCCGCTGCGTGTCTGTCTGTGACAGGAGATCGCCATCTCAATAATCAGCTTATCACCTGAAAGTGAAAAGGGTCCAGTATTAAGGTGAGGGGAGGGGGGCTTACAGGAGGAGACAGGAAGATTGGTAGGTTATGTAATAGCTTACAGTCTCCCCATGACTAATCTAAAGCACTCATAAATGAAGATTTAAGTATTTTACATCCATGACACTGGCACAAAAAGCTTAGTTGTGAAATGAGAAACTAACATCCAGGCTTAAAAAATTATTAAAGGGGACCTATTGTGCTAATTTTCAGGTTCATGCTTGTATCTAAGGTTTCTATTAGAACATGTTTACACACTTTAATAGTCAAAAAACACTTTATTTTTGTCATACTTTCTGTACTGGAACATCTGTGTTCACCCTCCTACTGAAACACTTTGTTGAGCGCCTGTCCCTTTAAGTCCCCATTTTGAAAAAGCCCAGTCTGCTCTGATTGATCTTCCACATCTCTGCGTTGTTTCACTGTCATTATAGCTGGGGAATGGCTGCAGCAGAGGATAGCAACACTTTTTACTATGGCCCATAAAAGCTTTTAAGCTCTGGACATGTTTCAACAGGAATCTGATCCAAAATCTGGGAGAAATTAACATCGGCAACCAAGAGTACATGTTTTCCTGATGTTAGCATGTACGTGGCTACATGTAGCAGCATAGCTACATAATGTAGTGTGCCTGGAGCAGATGATCATATGAAGAAATCCAACACACTATACAATTACATTGCAACCAGAGCAGAAAGAACAGTTAGAGACAAAGTGTTCAGAACGGTCTGAAGCCTAAAAGCTGGGACATACTTTCCACATTCAACGTCTGCAAAGAACTGCAGTCGCATGGATAGTACAACTGACAGTCCGCGGCAGTAAAGAGGAAGGCTTGAAGGTGACCTTACCGCACTCCTACTGCCAACATTGGGTGACAATAAAAACAACATGATACCGCTAGGTCCAGAGTGAATGTCTGTCAAATATCCAACTTAAAACTAACCTTACTGTGGTTAGGCGGCGGCTGCTGGCTTGACTGCAGTGTTTTGGATTTGACTAGAGCAGGGGTAGGCAACCTGTGGCTCCGGAGCCACATGTGGCTCTTTAGCCCCTGTCCAGTGGCTCCTTGAGCCTTTGAGAAAAGAAGTCTATGGAAATTCCTTCTATGAATCCAAATGTTGCTGAACCTCGATAACAGCGGCTGGTTAGCTATGGATGCCAAATCCAAAAAAGTAAATTGAATAAAATAGAGAATGTAGTAGTGCGTGGACAGATTTGTTTGCTCTCACTGCCAGCTCTGCAAAATTTAAGTACCAGATAATTATTAATAGTGCCCCGCACAGTGTCCACCTTGTGGTAAAACATATTAATGAATGCTTATTTAGACCATGAGTATACGCTAATTTAGACTTAATGGGATATTTACCTTGATTATAAGGCTCAAACATGTTTTGCGGCTCCACACAGATTTTTTCAAATTATTTTTGGTCAAAAATGGCTCTTTTAATGGCAAAGGTTGCAGACCCCTGACCTAGAGTCTGGAGCGAGAGATTGGAGCACGCACAGTCAGTGTCTCCTACAGTCCACTCAGTCTAGAAAAGATGGGCTGCACGTGGATGTCCACAAAGGGTTGACGATATTTTCGTCACACAAACCAAAACAGGCCCTCGCAGACACACAGATGTGGAGACTATGCTATGACTATGCAGATGCTATGACGGGAGATGTGATGAACTAACTGTCTTTGATTTAGATTTAGTCACTGCATGATGATCCAGGGTGCTGCTGTTGGTTTTAGAGTTGATCCTGTCCTGATTTGCAGGATGTATGGAGAGTTGCAAGATGACGCTGAACTGATTGTCTTGACTGTTGCGTTATTAAAAAATGGAAACAAAAAATCCTCAAACAAACATTCCCCAAATAAACAGGGCTCTCCAAAAACAAAGTTAAAATTAATGGGGTATTAAAAAACAACAATAAAATACTAAGATCAACCAAAAACACTGAGGTTAAAGACTGTAACCCCGTGGCATCTTCCATGCTCCACACTTGCTTGAGCACACCTGCCGTTAATTAAAATGTCCTGAGAAGCCAGGTCAGGTGGCGCATTAAAGTGATTAAAAAATAATAGGAAACTAGGACTCTAGGACTTTAGAAATGGCTCTAACACTATGAACTGGTCTTAAAGGATTTTGCTCAGATAATTTGAAACTTTCCGCACATTGAAATATGTTTGAGGTCATGCCTGAGAAAACTGCAGTGGTGTACAGACTCACAGCTTGCAATGAAAGGCTTTTATCAGCTAGATTATACAGCGGCAAACACAGTTCGGAGTGAGTTTGGCTGCTCAGAGAGGTTATTTAATCATAGTTTGAATAGAAGCAGATATTGCCTGGTTGACATGCAGCCCAGAGTCCATTATCAGCTTAATGAAGCTACAGCGGAGTAAAAAGACAGGGCCGTGATTGATGACACCATGAACCAACAGCCGGAATATGAACATGTTATTAGTTATTCATGATTTGCAGCTCGATCTTGGAGTCGTTTTGAATCTTCTGTCTCCTTTTCCTCTCCTGCTCCCTTTGACATGTATTTATATGTGTGTGCGCTGCATGTGTGCTTATTACACACCACGGGCTGAACTCAATATTCTGCTGACAAAGACAGAGAGAGGGAGAGATTAGGGAGGGACGTGAGCGGAAATGATAACGCATGAGCTGAATTTATACATTAAAAAGCCTGACTTGCATGTGCTGTTACGGAAGGAGGCTATCGAGTGCAGAAAAACGGGAGGTTGGGTGTGGCGTGCAAGAAGAACAAAGGAGTTAAAGAAGAGGTGTTCAGAGAAATAAAATGGGCGTAGAAAGAACTGGAATAGGAAACTACGACAGGATATAAGATGACTGATAAGTCTAATTAACCCTAATTTAGCTGCATCTATTTATAGCTGTAATGTAAAATACAATGAATATGCCTCACAGCACATTACACTGTATCCAACATACACTATAAAGGCTTTTATTTAGCTCAATTAAATGAAAAAAACTCATTAAAACAACCTATATCATGCACAACAGAAGTATCATTGTGAATGCAAGGAGTCATTCAGAAGTCACACAACAGAGATGGCATGCCAAGCAGACGTTTTGAGGTTAGCGTCAGTTTACAACTTACATCTGATGTATCATAGCTCACGTAGCTGCCGTGCAGAAAAAAGCCCTTTATTTCCTTTGCATTATTCATCTGCTGCTGTGTAGCTGGCACTTTGAAAACTCTCTTCAATCTAATGGGAATACTCATGGAGTATGTAAAGTCACTGTCTTACAGAGAGAAGACGAGGGACGGAGAGATTTGGAGAGCTGTTTTTACATGATAACTAAAGTGAAAGGATTTATATTTAGAGATCTGTTTGATATTGATTTAATAGTTTTCATTTCTGCTGTAAAGTAACTGAAAATCCAACCTAACTTTATTCTGCTTTTTTGATACTCACACACAGGAAAGTATTGATCTCCAAATAGCAGCATTTGAAGGTGTTTGCATTCATGTCTGCATGTGCATGAGCCAGATACAGTTCTGCATATGTGTTCAACGCCACACCAAGACGTGAGTGAACAGCAGTGGTTTTAGGTGTATCAGAATTTTGCAGTCGCTACAGTCTCTATCCTATGACATGCTCCGCCAGCTTATGCTATTTTTGGCTGCTGTGCTATTTTAAGTGACATCTCCCCACGAGATAATGGTGCTGTATAATGCAGGGCGTGCGTAACGATGGGTTCAGTCGGCGTGCTGTTCGTCAACGTGGTAATTAATTCTGTCAATGGAAATTAGTACAGATGTGTGGAAGAAAGAGAGATAACAAGATGATGATTGTGTGCTCTTGTGCAGGCAGCAGACACAAGTGGTGTGCAAAGGTGTCTGAATGATGAGCAAATGTACAAAAGGTAAGGGGACACACATCATATTAACAGTCCATCGATGGTATGCACGCTTAATTACAGAAGACGTGTGTGTGTGTGTGTGTGTGTGTGTGTGTGTGTGCGTGCGTGTGCGTGTGCATGTGCGTGCCAATTAGGCTATATAGTGAGCAACTTAAGCTTCAGCAAAGGAAAACTGGTTCATCCATGACAACTCTCTACTTATTAATCATATTAAATCATGAATATGTAACATCACGTTTTCCATTTCATTAATTTTCAAGCAGTTTGCACAAATAAAATCAACATAATCTAAACATATATATCTGAGACCACATCTACACTAATACATTTTCATTTTTAAACAGATTTAAAACAAGAAAAATCTCTGTACACATGAGAGGTTTTGCACTGTCTCAGAATTAATCTCTGTCCACATTAACATGCCTTAATATGCATTTCACATGATTATTCACACTGCATGTGTGTACCGGTGTCAAAACGAAGCAGGGCTGGGAATCTGTACTCAATACCCAGGTATCAAACAAAGTAACACGGTACTTCTTCAGTCAAATGATACCTGCATTTGATCCTCTTTGTGCCCAGCATCTGATCCTGGACCATCCTTACTCCCTGCCGGATTAGCAAACTTTCTGTTGCTGCCATCTCCAGAGCCGCCCTTTAAACGGTTAGTCAACTTCTGCTTGGTTAGCACGAGGTAACACTGCAGAAGGGGCTAACATCCAACATTGAGCCATTAAACAATCCCAGCAAACTCACACTGACACCAAAGCTGCTTGAAGCTGTTGTTAAACCCTTAAATAAGTTGTTAAGTTAAGTTAGCCATGTGATGCTAACAGTTTGCCCTGTCACTATGTGTGTGCTGCAAGATTCTCATCAACACACACTCTTGCAGCAGCTCCAACTTATTCACTTGTTACTGGCTCACTCTTTTCCCCTTTAAGGGCGGTGGCCTTGTGGGTAACCTGTGAGTGTGTGACGTGTGCTTCATTGTGTATGTGGAGGGAAGCGGCTCTCTCTTGGGCTGTTATAGTGAAGACCAAAGAGTGACAATAGCCAGCAGAATTAAGTGTCTAGATAAGCTCAGGGCTACTGTTCAACTTCACGAGAAGGCCATGTGTATTGTTTTGTGGCGAAGACTGCAATAAAGCCATTGTTGATGAATGGCACCCGAACATCTGTGGTCCGGACCACTAGAAGCTAGTTACCAGCTAATGACGAGTCAAGCATGTTCCCAACTACAGTTCATAGCCAGTAAGCTGTCACTGAGAGAGGTAACACATCGTAGTTTGGTGAAGTTGAGCATGGTGTATTAACAGAGCTGGCTATTCAGTACACTGCAATGCCACCAATGTGTTTGAAAGTATGGTTATACTACACACCACTCCATTCACATCATGGGTATCAACTGAAGTACTCTATTAGTATCTGTATCACTTTAACGGCATTGGTACTCGTTTTTTAAAAGATACCTGGACCTACTGCACTTGGATGCTTAGTTACAGAAAATACTATGGAGATGGTGAAAAGTAAGACCAGAGATATTTTTGCTTGGACCTACAACATGGTCAAACTGTTAACAGACTGAGAGTCGTTACAAAGCAAGTACGGTAACATATTAGAGCGGTACCAGCCGGGAGCATTATCTATTGCTGGAGGAAGCCAAGGCAACAGCAAAGGAGTACCCACACAAGAGGATAAAATCACAAAAGGTATGTAGACCTCGCTATAATGTTTTGACTTGACAAGCTGAGACTGAACCAATGGAGAAGCGAATGTGTGTTTCTGCGTCATCATCTGCAACAGCCTCTGTCTCTGCCTGTCCAGACTAAAACTACAACTACAGAGTTTTAAACTAAAATGGGTTCAGCAGCATTTTCAAAGGTCTCTCTTTTTGGGGTTCCAGAACACCAGGGAAGTGTGGACGCTAGGCGTAAAAATAGCAATAGTTATGCATTTTAAAATGCAAAAAGTATTTGTGTGGATGTACCCTGAATTTTAAGGAGTTTTTCAGTTATTTGTTGGCTTGCTTGTTATGCCCTTTGTACCCTCCAGTTGGCCCCCAGTGGCTGTCCCTCACTGTGAGCATTAAGCAACCGGCCTGGTACAACCGTCCATTAATGGCTTCTGTGCCCAGACTGCACAGACTCCGCTGGCCTTATGGGAGCTGGTCAAAACAAAACAACCCTGACAGCCACTAACGGTCTCCAGAATGCTGCAGAGGTTTGTGCATGTGTGTATGTGACTGTGAGGTGTGTGTGTCTTTACCACATCTCTGCAAAAAAACACAGAGGGAAGATGTGGGGGCAGAGAGAAAGAACCAGAGAGACAACTGATGGCTAATGGCTTTCCCACAGGGCCATCACTTACCGCAACTCACAGTAAAAAGTGGGGAGCCACGGGGGAGCAGCTATTAGGAAACCTCAGTCTTCATCAGCTAACAAGGCTGGGGAAGCAGTCCTGCCATTTCCCGCTGACGAGAAATAAAATCGTCACTGTGATGAGCATCGGTCAAGAGCAGACTAAAATTGCCTGCTCATAAGTGAAACCTTCTACTCAGGGTGGACTAATGCTGCCAGTGTGACTCTGCTGTGAACTCACTGACAGTCTAACAAGCAAGTGGAGGAAATGGATTTATAGCCATGTAAGGACTGCATTTTAAGGTGGATTTAAGGGTGGCAGAGGAACATAATGAGAAGGCAGACTATCACCTAGGGCAAGGGTAGGCAACCTGCTGCTTCAGAGCCACATACGGCTCTGTAGCTACTCTCCACGGGTTCTCTGTGACTTTAACAAAAAAATAACATGGATAACGGTTATTTTTTAAGATTTTAAGTTTCATTTATCATTGTTGTAGGCCTAAAGTGAGTCTTTTATGTTTTCCAGTCGTAAAAATCTATGGCCTATACACTGATTTAAAAGAATGTTTAACATTTCGTCAACTAAAGCAGTGATTCCCGACGGGTCCAACCACGGGGACCAGATTTCTCCTGAGTCATTAGTTCAAGGTCTACAATGTGTGATACATTCGGCATCATACTTGCATTCGGCCATGTTGTCGAGCTAGTTTGCTGTCTCTGTCCAGCAGCCGTCTGTTAGTTACTTACTCTACAGCAGGAAACAGCACCTCAAAATAAAAGCTCTGTACAGAAAATCCACTTACGTACTTCAAAATAAAATGTGTTTCTTTACAAACTTGACACATTTGCAAGTCACTTGCATTCAGGTTTGGAAATTAACTTATTTGTTCACCTGCCACTGTGGCTAGTTGATTTCAACAGAATCTACCAGCCACTCTTTAGATTATCATTGTTTTTTCGGTTGATGAGAAAAGTAAATTTAGCAGCCATTTGTATATGTTACCAAGATTTGACTGGTAGCTGGTACTAATTTCCAACCCTACTTGCAGTCCATTCAGAATGGACCTGGGACCCACCTTTGGACCATGACCCTCCAGTTGGGAACTAAAGTGTGCGTCATACCTCTACAGCTTGGTGCCTTTTTGTCTAAATTTTTCCAAACCTTCAGCCGCCATCAACAGTAGCTAGTCGTGACTCAAACTGGCACTGAGAGAAAACAAGACACACACTAAATACTTGAGTGAGGGGAAGGATAACGAGACACAGGTGAGGCTGATCAGGGCGGGACGGACCATCAGACACAGGTGAAGTCATCAAAAGGGAGGGAAAACACATGGGCAGGAACTGAAGTGATCTGAAACATGAGGAGATGTGAGTTTCAAAGTAAAACAGGAAACAACATAAATGAATAAGAAAAACAAAACCTAAGAAATTTGAGCTGTGACAATTTCATACATCTTTGTCTGATAGAATATGAGTATTCTGTATGGATGGCCTCACGTCATCCTCTCTTTTAATAACAAAAGGGGGTACCACAAGGTTCTCTGCTGGGCCCATATTCATTTACAATCTACATCAATAATATTATTACTCCAACTCCAACTTTCCAACCATTTTTATGCAGCTGATACAATCGTGTGTGCCACGTGCCTATATTACATCCTTGCGTAACCTCAAACCTGTATTAAACACTGATAATACAAAATGTATTTTATTCTGAAGCACATATTCCTGCAATCTACGAACAAAATGACGCTGAAACTAAAGTTGTTCAAGCATATAAATTTCTGGGAATTTGATGACATTGCAGTTGATAATACATTAAAAAAAAAGTTACAGGCTTTTTAATATTAGAATCAAGCATGGTTTTCTCTAGAGGAGAAGTAAATTATTATGAAACAGTGTAAAAAAAATTAAATCACAAGTGCCTAAAGCCCAAAGTGTTGTTTTCAGATTACTGTTTTTTGCCCATACAGTGGTCCAGTACTCAAAGATATGCAATTTACTGTCACATAAGAAATCAATCTCAACTGGGGAACTGGAACCAGGCAAAGTTTGTCTTTATTTTTCTTTAAAAGATGCAAATGCTGAATTGGTAGCTGGAGTAATTCTTCCACTACCTATTTTGAAGAACTTTAGACGTCTTTAGTTAAAACTACTGTGCATATTTTTTTTTCTATTCACGTTTTTTATTCCCCCTTACTTAATTTTCCCTTGTGAGACAATCAGCTAATCCTTTCAACTCTACGATCACCACCTGAAAGGCTTTTGTCCAAGATAAAAACAATGATACCCACTAGCTGTGGGCATCCTTTTGTTCACCTCATCCTGATTACTGACTTCACCATGGATGAAAGAGAAAAAGGAAGAAAATCAGTGGAGCACAAAATGTACAGTGGAAATAAGTCACGATCCTCCACTACTCTGGATCTGCCGTGTTATCAAAGATGTAATAGGGCAGTTTTGAAAGCTGGATCACTGCGTTTGCATGCTTTTTGGATGCTTCCTATAACCCTTAAAAAAGTATTTAACCCTCTTTATGCTTTGGGAAAGGCCGGGGTTATGAAAGAATAAGAAAGTCATGTTTATTGTAGCGCCACCATTATTGGCTTCTGGGCTATAGTGTTGGTGATATTTAGGAGGGGAAAGCTCCTGCATTAAAAATGTATTATTATGTCAATATTTAAGAGACTATACTTTTGCTTTATGGCCCAGATAAGCCATCTAGGCCTATATATTTGCAGACTGTGTTTTGTTGACTTTAAACTTTAAGCTACTGTATGGTTCCCTTTTCAAAGGTCCATTAAGGCGCAATCAAAAATTCATGAGTATAAACAAATATATGGGGGTATGAATGCAGGGCATCAAACTGCTATGTAAACAATATGAGCAGATATCCCATCGACAACAGCGTACAGTGAATTTCAAAGAGAAATGCTTTTGATCTGCACACATGAATATTCTTGGGGGCTGATATAAAAAAATGTTATCTCCACCTGATAAAGATTGATTTGTTTTGAGGTGTTTCCAACCGGAGCTGCCTGCAGAATATTTAATTTCTAGAGCTCAAATGTATCAAAATCGATCATCATCAATCTCAATGTAGGCCCACGTGAACAGCCCCAAACGTCCCTGCACAGAAACACACACACACGTACACACAGCACCACGAGGACAATACAAACATTGTCTAACTGTCAGTGCTGTTGAAGCATTAAAATTCTGGTCCAGTAAGCAATCCATCTATCCCACCATCCATTCCCAGATCGATTCATTAATTCCCTCTGCCAGTCACTCTTTACTTCAGTGGTCCATATGTTCATTCAACCAACCCTTCAGTAATGTGATTTGCTCAGGCTCCACAGACTTTGAGTCTCACACTGCCTTTTCCTCCATCTTTCCATCCCTTTGTCTCCAACTGACACCACAGAGCTAATAAACTGTAAACCGTTTTCCTGACATTGTATTTTCCATTTTGAGTGTAATTTTTTGACAGTATGTTGTGTTTATGTTGGTCACTGTTGGGATACTCACTGGGAACACACTCAGAGTTTGAACCACTGAACGTACCTGATCACTGTAACACTCCGTTTGCCTCACCATCTACTGATGCTTCTTCTTTACGCCAGTCCAACACACACGAGAAGCACAAGCCGTGATCTCATTTGGTAATTGTTTACACCAGCAGGTGTGAGCCGTCTGTCATATTATACTCGCTGTGAGTGTGGAGCTTGGGGAGGTCTATGGACGTGTGCGTGTGTGTGCGGGTGGTGTGTGTGTGTGTATGTGTGTGTAATATTGACAGAAGCAGAGTGGGTGTGGTGTGGTGGTATTTTTTCAGTGACACATCTGTCAGACGAGCGGAGTCTCAAGTCATCTTCTCTCCCTGAGGTATTAAAGAGGAAAACCAGACAATGCTTAGAGGAAGACTGAATAAATAGCTGCAGGCTGCCACCTTGAGGTGACTGATGCACACTGCTGTGTGGCCCTCTCCCACTAACTATCTCAGGCTTCTCTGTGCTGGACCACCAGGCTGACCAACTCATCACCATGTCATGATGTGACACTGATGTATGTGGGAGATGAGTTCTGATTTGGCTAAAGCTAGAGACGACAGTGGCGAGGAAAAACTGCCTTTTAAAAAGGCAGAAACCTCGGGAGGAACCAGGCTATCTGGGGGAAACCCTTCCTCCTGAGGGGGACATACTGCTGCGCCAGGATCACAAGACGAGATGGTGGTCTGTCAGCTTCACCTTCACCTGCAAAACAACAACAGACTCACCTGTGATGTCCCCATGGCTGCTCACCTGGACCAGATCTTCCTCTGGAGCTTGACATTAATTCCTGGATCATTTGCTGTAAGCTACTGAACCTCCAGGAATCAGGTTCAAAGATAGGTTAGTGAAGTCCTCCTCTCTGACGGATTGAGCACCACAGCTGCACAGCAATACACATTAAAAGAGAAATGTGTTTTATTTTCTTATTTGGGTGAACTGGCCTAAGCTAAAAATTCACAATAAGAGAGTAATGCAGTGGAGAGCTACCACCACATGCTGTTTGTTTCTCTAGGTGCTCTTACCTTTTGCATGTTCTGGTGTTCTGCATTTTAAACACCAGGTCTCTCTCCACAGGGCAGCTGTAGCTTGTTCCCACGAAGGATGCAACTTATGCAGCGGTGCAGCCAGACTCCTCATCTGACCCAGGATGGTCGTCAGGAACTCATGGTCATCCTGAACATGGTTTGATGCACCAGTGAGAAGCAATCAGCAGGCTGTGAAACATTAAACAGTTAAAAAGCACCCACACTCACCTGGACAGAGACGACCCTCTTGAAGTTTGGAGTTTGTGGCAGACATCTCTGGTGTCACAACATCTTACAATGTCCATAAAGAGGCTGAAGAGAGTGAAGAAAAATGGTGGTTGTTATTTCATTCGCCTATATATGTATGCATGTATACACCAATCAGCCAAAACATTAAAACCAGTGGTGGGTGAAGTGAGTAACATTGATCATTTTGTTAAAATGCAATGTTACAATTTTTACAAAATTCTTTACAAAAACTTAAGACATACTTAATTATAATGATAATGATAATAATAATCCTTATTGTCAGTAATGCTGACATCTGCCTTTGGCTTCACTGCTTGGTTAAAATGCATATAATGAATCACAATACACACCTAAACAACAGTCGCAGACACAGTACGGATGACAGTAACGGACATGTTTCCAGAGTGAAGGGTGTTTACGGATTTAGCAAAGTAACTGAACAGTTCAAGCTTTTAAATATGTGCTCCCTTTGTTATGCACACAAGCAGAGGAAGACATAGCAAGAAATAAAACTGTAATACATATATCCACTTTAAACTGTCTCGGTTTATGCATGAAATATAGCAAATCTTTCTTAGCATCTGTGTTCAAATGATCAGTTTGGCATCTATTATTGTTCCTATATAAGATATTTGGACTGTGCCTTTAAATGATAAAGTTGACTTATTGGATGCTAATTCACTGTAATTTTGCCAAAGAAATTAATTCCAGTGAAGTTTTATTCTGCTTTTTTTAATCATGCAGTAATCCTCTCAGTTCGGCCCAGGGTAGGCCTACGATCATTTTCCACCTCTTTGTGTCATACTCAAAATTATGTTCCTCACACTGAAAGCTTCACACGAGAGAAATGATTGTAGAAATTTTCTGCAATGTATTTTACACACTCTATTACTGATGACCTTAATAACCACCACAGACAGTTGGCCCTACATGTATTTACTTGTTGATTCAAGTGTAACAGTGCACACGTTTAAACACCCACACCGCTGCTGTGCGAGACACTTGTCCCATCTTGTCCCATGGTGTCCCGTCTTGTCCCGTCCTTGCTGTGTGTCTCAGGTCAGGTAAGGTTTATCAGGTCTGCAGCATCAGAGACGTGCAGACAGTGACACTTAGCGGCTAAAACCATGAACAACAACTGACTGCAAAATGCGGAGTTGCAACGTTTGTCCCTTTCGACTTCCTGTTGGACGGCGCTGTCATGGCTGCCACTATCATGGTGAGTTACCCTTCAAATGTAAACTAGTTATTACTCATATAATTGTCAAACCTTTTATGTAACGTCATTTCTTTTAATGACAGACTATAAAGAGCATGTAACGAGACCGTTAATAGATATGTTGCGTTCACTGTCGTCTGTATTTTAGCTAGAAGGCTGTAACATGCATATGGCTGTAAATTAACGTTAAGCTAAATTTAAATTTTAACTCAGTTTTAGTCGCCTTATTACAGCTTTTTACAGTCGTTAACGCCCTTTTATCCAACCTGTTGTCACATTTGAATCTCTAAACACAATTAGCACAGCACCCGTCTGTTGTGGACCACACCAGTAACACAATTCATGTTGGTTTAACAGAATATGCATGTTTGACATGCTTAAATATTCTTTACATACAAGCTTACCCAGTACCAAAACTATTGGTCCTTCTAGTCTTATTTACAAATGCTTGTACACAGCATGGCAGAAATTAAAACATATTAAAATATACTATGGTATAAAGTCTCTATTCCTCCCAAAAAAGCTACTCAAAGGCTATGTTGAACCAACTGATGAGCATTTTCAATGAACAGATCATTAAAACAAAACTAAATAGCTTATTTATAGGGGTGGGAATCACCAGAGGCCCCACGATACTACCATGATATTATCACGATTCTGAAGTCACGATACAATAATATTGGGATTTACAATTTGCTGAGTTTTGCGGTAATATATATTGCAATATATTGATATTTATTACTACAAATAACTACAAATTATGTACCCAAAGGAAAACTTTGTCAGCAGCTGTTTTATCTGACAAGATAACAGGGTTCCCATGGTCATGGAAAACCTGGAAAAGTCATTGAATTACACTTTACAGGCCTGGAAACGTTAATGGAGTCATTAGAAATAACTGGAAGTTTTGGAAAAGTCTAACATCTGTATAATGTTAAAGATAGTCTTTCAGGGCTGCAGCTTTGACGAAGTGTCTACATGACTAATAACAGATTAAGGGTTTCAGACAACAAAGACACTGTGAGCATCAGGACATGAACGCTTTCATAGACATCTCTAGTTTTTTATTTCTCATATTCTCTATTTAGACATGAACTGAGGATGAGGATAGTAGTCACAGTTTCCTGCCATGTCCTTCCTCTCAGTCTCTCTCCTCTGCCTCTCTGTACAGTCTCTACACAGATGTTGCCAGCGGTCGGCGCTCCTCCTTGTTGCCCCGCGACGGTGGAGCTCCAGCTCAGTGTCTCCCCCTCCTCTGCACACAAGGCTCCTCCTCTACCTCACTCAGCGTTTCTATGATGTGGAAATGCTCCTGAGCTGGGGGTCTAAAATGAAGATGAAGGGGATTCAGAAGAAGAATGCGTAAGAAAAACATTTTTGGTTGTCTTGAACGTGGAGATGCATCCATACCACTGCTGCTGCTGGTGTCTGTTGCCAGAGGCGTAGGTTTCATTTCAATACTGGGATAGGGAACATGTGAATACCTAATACCTAATTTCCTGCATTCTGGTGAATATTTTTGCATCAATTTTTGCCTTCTGTGCATCAAAAGAAGGAGAGACTCATTTATATGTTTTAGATATCAAGTGGTACGTGTCCCCTGCATCACCTTCAATATGCACACCTGAGAAGTGTGTGACTGACTGCGTCATGTTTAAAGCAGTTGTCAAGTACCTCATAAATGCCTTCCTTTGTATTATAGCCAAATTAAAAATCAATGCACTAAAATAAAAAACACAAAAATGTATATATTTTATATTAATAGCTGAATGTGCATGTAATAAGTTAAAATATGACATGGATTTGTAATGGTTATCATAAATAAACTATTCTTCAGGCTGTGTGCTCGTTGTTAGTGTAGTTATCTCACCATCGCTGACTTTTCCCTCCTGTCGTTCACAGTTTCTTTGGCTACACTCAGACGTTTTATGGTTCAGACATAGCATCAGCGTATTACATCTTGAGTCTAAAGGGAGGATTTAGGTAAGTGCCTTGTTCCCTTGCCTCTGCACAGTTTGTCACATGCATACACTGCAGACCTTTTTTTGTTCGTTTGTTTTATTTCTGCTCCTGTCAGCCTTCAGGTTGTACTTAGAAATATTAGGGGGTAGGTGATCACACAATTTATTTTATGACAAAAACGTCATGACGAAAGGCAGCTACTGTTTCTGAACCTATTTATGGGTGTAGCATTATGATTTATGTCTTTCTGTGTGATGTAAATTGACTGCGATCAAGCATTTAATTCATGTAGGGCTGCAAGTAACAACTGTTTTCACTGCTGAAGAATCTGCTGCTTGAAATATTTCAATCAATTAACTGTTTGGTTCATAACATAAATTGTTATGTCCGAAAAATGTTGTAAAAATCCAGAGATACTGAATTTACGATGATATGAAACAGAGGAAAGCAGAAAATCCTCACATTGAAAAGAAGAAAGTTTGGAGTTTTGGCTTAAAAATTATGATTATTCTTTTACTTAAATAGGTAATTAATTTTCTGTGGATCACCTTATTGATATGGAATTAAATTTAAAGTCTTTGAAACTCATACCGTAACAGACGGACCTCAGGTACGAGATTGGCTGCCTGTCAGATGAGCTCAAATGCATTGAAAACATTCAAACAGATTCTGTGGTTCCTACTTTTTCTGTTAGTATTAACATATTTAGTTTTTGTCTGCAGTGTTAGTGTTTTGCAGTATGTTTGTATATAATCTGCATGTAATTTAGCAGAGATAACACTTTGATAGTCGTGTCTCAAATGTGCTCAAATGCTGTTTGTGTTACAGTTGTTGTGTCATTGTCTGTGCTGTGTCCTCAGGTTTGTCGGCCAGTCAGAGTGGTTTCATGCAGACAAGAGGGGCAAGTTCAGTTGGGCCTTCTTGGATCACAAAAACACACCCCTAGAGGAAGTAGACATGAACTACACAGTGATCAACTACACAGGACTGGGGAACCTGGGTAATGAGCTCCAACTCTGCCTTGCTTTTCCAGTTTCTCTTCTTTTTCCTCACATGGTCACTACTGTAATCTAATTTTCTCTCTGCGTCAGGCACATGATCTGTTAATTTATTTCAATAATATGAAGCATGCAAATTGAGTGTTTTTGATCTGCTTTGTCCTCCCTCAGAGGGTCAGAATTGTTTGCGGACTCTGTCATTAAGAGGTTGTCCTGAAGTGGACGACTGGTTCCTGGCCAGGCTCCACATGTTTCAGGACTCTCTGGAGGAACTGGACATCTCTCACTGTCCACGCATCACTACAGGCGGCCTGGCTGCACTCAGGAATCTCAAGTAATTATCAAAAGACCCACAACATAGCCTTGTTAATATTACCGAAACGTTACTCTGTATTTAGTCCCTCCCTTGTTGTGCTGCTGTTGCAGAGGGCTGCGGCGTCTAGACGTGTCGTCCCTCCCTGGGATTTCGCATCCTGGGTTGGTCATCATCCTGCTGGAGGAGATGCTACCACAGTGCCAGATCACTGCTACTGGCTACAACCACAGCCTGATGCAGGAAGGAGAAGGGAAGGAGGAGCATATGGAAGGGCAAAGGTAGGGAATGGGCAGGGACTCGGAGGAATCAAGAGACTTTAAGGAGACAAAGAATCCTCTGAGAGAGCTCTGCCGTCAGGTCACTGTAATCTGATGAAAAGAGTGCTGCTGACGGAGCAACGACACATCTGAAAGAAACATCTGACCTAAGAATTGGAGAGGTAGTAAGTAGGATTTTTTGAGCAATAAAGCTGTCGCAGCTTATTTTCGATATCAGACCAAACCAGTTTGCTCTTCAGAGAGATGTGACACACCACTGGCAACATCTAAAGCCCCGTTTCCACCAAACACTTTCGGTATGGTACCTTTGGAACCAAAGTAGCCCTTCAGACATGGTACCTAGACCCTTGTGTTTCCACCGCAAACAGTACTCTTAAATGTGGGCAGGGTTGTTGTTACTCACTGCTCCGTCCAGCACCTGGTTTATCGTCCACAGAACGAGGCTGCACGCCGACATTTTCAGAACAAAATAGAACAGGCTGCAGTGAGAGTCTCTCTCAATGGGATATTTAAAAATAGCGGGATGCATGTAGTCCTTCTAAAGCAAGCTCAGGGGTTTAGTGTTGCCGTAGCCCACAGGAACAACGCTCTGCGATGCTTTTTTATTCCTCCAAGTGAGGATGAGAATATATGCAGTTCACATAATCCATTTGAAATCAATATGTATAAGTGCGTGAATATCCACTCAAAATGTGTTGATGAATTGACGTCTTCACCTCATGCATTGAGTAACATTACAAGTAAACGTTCCACCCTAAAAGTTGCCGGCAGTCGTCCCAGTGAATTCAGTTATTTTTTTCTCAGTCTCCAGCTGCTGTGAGAGGCAGCAAAACATCCTTTCATTTTATAGTTACAGTTTACTAATAAAACTCTCCACAGTATGAACAGTGGTTACATGAGCCTCAAAACCAGACACAACTCAGCCCTGAGCAGAGTGACCGTCCTCTACTGACCAATCAGACTGCAGTATTCACAGCTTCACCTTTTAGTACCAGATCTGTGTGCTAGGTACCCCAACAGAGGGGGGACCAAACATGGGGACGGTGCAGAACCGTTCTATTGGTGCCATCCACAACTTTTCACAGTGGAAACGGGGGGGAAAAAAAGCGTACTAAACTGTACTGTACTGTACTGCTTGGAGGAAACAGGGCTTAATTAGATACAAGCTTGTGTAAAAGAGAAAATATAGCAAGCATGGAACAAACTTGTACTGTCTTAATTTTGTCATCTGTCTGCACCGTTACGATGTGAATCTCAATCTACGCAAAGTCGTATCTGCCTCAAGCAAAATACACTTTGTCTGCACAGTGATAATTGTCTTATGTGCTGGAATGTAAATATTATTCTAAATATTCTGAATAAAGATTTTATTGTTTAAAATCAAATTTATTGTAAATGTATTACTTTTACCTGTGAATTCACAACTCATGTTTAACAGATGAAGAAAACCACGTGGCCACACATCTTAATGTGTCTGTATATTTCTAATCTTCACTGTGGAAGCTTATGTGAGGAAACTAAAGCCCATAATCCAGTATGAGCCTTGTGCTGCAGCAGTGTCAGACCCTACAGTGGGTGGATGAAGACACAAGAGTGAATGGGGATGAAGAAACCGCTGATACTCTTGTATGTAAAGACACCATCTACAATTATTTAGTAGCCAGTATTGATGTGAACAGAACTAGTGCTACTTCACACTGCCTGTTAGATAGCAATGCCTATTTAAATTAGTCATTCTTCACGTTACCTATTATTAAGACTTAGTTTATTGATTGATTGACATTTACCGGAACATAAAGTAGTGAGGTCTGCGGTAGGAACCATGCGTCATGGTAACTAGGTCACAACAAACACGGAACGTGTTTCTGACGGACAACAACACGACGGTCCAGCTGAGAGCTAACTGAAGTGAATACCGGTCGTAACTTCGCAAAATCTGGGATTTAAAATAGTTGTCATTCGGACCCTCGTGGTTAAAGGGTCTTAGTAGACGGATAAATGTCTGATGCAGCAGGTAAGAAGAGTGTCTAATGTGCAAATTGAGTTAAAACTTCGACATTCTGACGGCGCTACCGAGCTAGCTAGTTTAACTAGCTATAATGCTAACAGCTCACTTAACACGGAAAAACATTTGTTGCGGCGGACTTTGACCTGGCATTTAATTTTACATTTGTAGAGCTTCCTAAAAAAGAAGAAGAAGAGGAGGAGGTTACACCTGAACCAGAGGTAAGAAAATAAATTAACTGCAGTTGTGAGACCGTGGCTAGTGACTTGTTACTCGGCTGCCTGTCAGAACAAAGCAGTCATCTGTCATCGTGTGACTAACGCAGATCTTGGGTGAAGAAAGCAGCCATTCACAGCAGGTCCACTGCGCACAAAGTCACTGGTTTTAATGTCAGTATTTTGTTTATTGTAGGAACAATCTGACGACGACAGCAGTGGGGAAGAGGCAGCAGGAGACACCGAGAGTATGTGGAAACAAATAATCTGAAACATGCAGTGATGCAAAAAATAGACAAGAAGATCATACTGTTGTCAAGTCAATACCATATTTGTTGCATTAATACACTATTAATAATGTCATGTTTTACACACACATGCAATCATGCTACAAATTTAGTGCTTACATTTATTATTTCATTAATTAATTGCTTAAATATTCTCCCATGTTGCTTTTTATCCTCCTTTGTTGTTGTGTTTCTGCTAGTGGACTTTCTGCGCAACCTCTTCTCCAGCACCCTGGGCCTGGGCTCAGCAGAGAAAGTCCTGGATGAGCTGACCCTGGACGGGGTGGCGCGATACATAAAGAGCGGCAAATGTGAGTCTCTGACTGCTTCCAGTCAGCACATCCATTACGGCTGACCACAGTGGATTGATTACATGCTCACAAGCCTGTTATCATAAAGCACTTATTTTTTTATTTAAGTGAGTGGTCTGTCTGCATCCACACAGGTAAAAACATCATCTGCATGGTTGGAGCAGGAATATCCACATGTGAGTTTCTCGGATTTAAGTATTTGAAAGTATTACACTACTTTCTTTTTGTTTGTATCATGTGTTTCAATCTGTAACCCTTGACACCATCTCCACCCACAGCGGCTGGGATCCCTGATTTCCGCTCACCAGGAACTGGCCTGTATGCAAACCTGCAAAAATACAACCTGCCTTACCCAGAGGCCATCTTCCAGATAGATTACTTCAAGGTGAAAGATTGTTTAAAAGTTTGAAGAGTGACACAGTAGAGCATAAAATGGCTTTCTCAGGGGCTTCAAGAATTCTTGACAGTTTTGACACATAATCAAAATTAATATTAGAATGGTAATTATTTCCTAATTAATTAAGTATTTAGCCAAGAAGCCAAGTCTCCTGGATTTCTGTTTTAATGCAGTGTCATGCCAGATGCCAAGAACATGCCGATTTTAGGTTGTTACTTTTAAGAAAAGCCTCTGAAAGTCATTGAATAGTCAAATTAGAGTGTCGGGACCTTATCCTAAACTCAGGAACAAAAACACTGAACACTAAACCTCAGTTTTCCAGTAAGATGTGTCACTGCACTATGGCTAATTGCTAAGTACACCCTTGTACATGTATCTGAAGACCATCCTGTTTTATGATGTGAGGCAGTGCCTACTTCACTCTTCGCTGTCGCTACAGGAAAATTAAACATTTTTCTATAACATCTTAATTTCTCAGAAACATCCAGAACCTTTCTTCGCCTTGGCCAGGGAGCTCTACCCAGGACAGTTTAAGGTACAAAACACTTGCTGCCTTGTATGCCTCATATTAATCCTTAAAAATTGTTAAAAAAGAAAAATAGATTGAAACATCAGCTGCCTCACAGATGTTCGTTCTCTTGTGTGTGACTTTTATCGGATTAGCCCACAATCTGTCACTACTTCATAAAGCTGCTGAAGGACAAGGGGTACCTGAGACGCTGCTACTCACAGGTAAGAAAAAGCCCACTCCACACGCTGCACGTTGAATCTTTCCATTTTTGTTTTGACATTGATTTGTGTGTTTTCGCACAGAACATTGACACCCTGGAGCGCGTGGCCGGGCTCGAGGGAGAGGATCTAATTGAAGCTCATGGAACGTTCTACACGTCCCACTGTGTCAGCTTCTGTTGCCGCAAAGAGTACAACCTGGACTGGATGAAAGGTGCCTTTTCATTTTGTTTAACTTTAGAGAGCCTAGGAGTATTGATTATTGATTACTGTTGTTGTGATATCAGCCATCTTGGACTTTAACCTCTGCCCTCTGCTTTGTAGAGAAAATCTTTTCTGATGACATCCCCAGATGTGATAAGTGCAGCAGTTTGGTCAAGCCAGGTCAGGAGATCTTTGACTTCCTATCTTGGTTTTTTTTTTTTTTTTGTCATTTTAGTTGTGTTAGCTTGTCTTGTGTAATTTCACCATCATCGTCATCTTTAACCTCACAATCTCTGTGTCCCTTATCTCTCTTCACCCAGATATCGTCTTCTTTGGAGAGAACCTACCTGTCCGATTCTTCACCTCAATGAAGATGGTGAGCACGTGGTTGTTTTCAAGCGTGTGTGCATGTTTGAAGAGAATGTGATGTAACATCTCTGCTGAAATAAACTCTCATCGTCTTTATTTACCTTTCAGGACTTCCCTCGCTGTGACCTTCTCATCGTCATGGGGACGTCTCTGCAGGTCCAGCCATTTGCAGGCCTAGTCGGCAGGTACTGCAGAGTTTCATATTTCTAAAATCTGCTGCTGACCACAGACACTGCTGCAGTAAGGATCTGGCAGTAGAACAGCCAGTGAGACTGTCCTGCATTATAAAACATTCAGGCTTGTTTCCAGCAATAATCTCATGGTCTTTTTGGAGTGTCTGAACACGATGCTGAGCGCCTGCTCACCCACATTATGGAATTTATCGTACATTACTCTGGTTTAGAGCTTCGGTTGAATTACTGTAATATTGTTTAAGTAATTGTGTCCCCGTCTTTGTGTCCTTCCCTGTGTTTCTTTGTCATTTAGGGTTTCAAAGAGCTGCCCCAGACTGCTCATTAACATGGAGAAGGCAGGGCAGGTGAGCCTTCACCCTTCCATCAACCTCTTTCTGCCTTTACCTTTTTTTGTTCTGTCATAGATGTATGTCTAAGATTGTCTGTGCAGTATTGTTTATATGGTTCTCTGTGCAGGCTGATCCTCTGTTTGGGTTGCTGGGTTTTGGAGGAGGGATGGACTTTGACTCAGACAAGGCATACAGGTGATAAAGAGATGATGTTTTTTTTCCCTCTCCAGCTGTTTTACCATATCACCTTTCTCCTCCCATTACACCTTTTAGTTTATGTGAAAACATATCAAATATCAGATTTTCAGATCTGATGTGAATCCGATCAAATACACTGGGTTAGATAAAGGGGAAAAAGGTTTTTAGTGACAATAAAAACTTTTTATAAATGCAAGTGGTGGAAATAACATCACAGGTAGCACCACACACAAATGCTGTCATATACCATATACCCCTGTGAAACTTAAGGAAGGTATTAAAATGTAGACACCACCCTCTGGCATTTTGGCCATCGCCATCTTAGTTTTTGGAGCTAGAATTTACTTTATTTGGAGGAGACGGTGGAGCTAACCCTGACGCTAACTGCCAGTTTGGTTAGCATAGTGCATTTACAGTCATAGACGTTTGATACAGTCTGTAGTTTGCTTTGAAAATGCTATTTTTTGCTAGAGAAAAACAGGCTTGAAACCATCAAAACAAAATGTACTTCCTGTAAAAAACTGAACATGCGACTTCTTAGTGGGTCTTTTAGCCCAACCAGACGCTAAATAATCCCTTTTTGAGGCAAACAAAACTTGGTACAACACTTACACTATGGTTACGTTATCCAACCAACATTGTGGCTGTGGCAGTGACTTGTCAACAGACAGCACCCACCTGTCACTTAAAGAGGCCACACCTTTGATGATGCATAACTTTAAGCTTTAATAAAATTTAAACAGGTGAGTTATATAAAAATGCACCCCCTGTACAGTTGTTATAAATGTTGAAATTATCTACAGAGATCAAAACCATTTTTTGTACCAGGCTGTACACATGTTTATTTCTGCTGCAAGGTTGGGCATTTTAATTTGGGTGTCTGTGGGGATTGACTTGTTCCTGAAACCAGCCTCGAGTGGCCATTTTAGAAACCACAGTTTGTGGCACTTAACATTAGCTTCATGTTTTCAGCCTCTGAGGTTGCCACTTGTTTTAAACTGTCATCATGCAGTTCACCTCTGCGCTACCAGAGGGTACAAAAGCATTATCCATGATAATGATTTCATGAGATACTTTGTGCTACACTGTATTTCGTCTATACTCATCATTACACTTAATTCATATTTAATGTGATTACTGAGTAAATCTCTTACTCAGTAATCACCCAATCACTCAGTAATCATCATGCCATTCAAACATCGTTGATCATTCACTTTACTAATGACAAACTATCCAGTCGTCTCTGACAATGCAAGCTAACAAAATCCTTAAAATCCACCAGGAGAAAGTGTTGTAATATGAGTATGTGCATCAGTGCTGGAAATTAAGTTTCTAACTTTGTGGCCTCTTATTCTCTCCAGAGATGTAGCTCACATCAGCACATGTGACGAAGGCTGTTTGGCTCTAGCTGATCTGTTGGGATGGAAGGTGAGTTACACATCATCTTTTACAGATGCCGTGCTCATTTAAGGTTGCACTTCTTGTTTAAGTGCAATCCATTTACCACAGAGTAGTCACACACGAGTTTCAAAATAAACAGCCTCGGACTTCAGTGCAATTAGTATTATAATCACTTCAGTCAGGAGGTAATTTCACCAGTGTAACCACTCCTGCAATTCAAGTGCAATGCCTTATCACTGTTTCCCTCATAGGGCTTACAAAGATAGTCTCATTTTCACACCTCTGCGCCGGCGATAGCCATGGCTGGAGGCTTTATGTTTTTAGGTTGTCCGTCCGTCCCATTCTTGTGAATGCGATAGCTCAACAACGCCTTGAGGGAATTTCTTCACATTTGCCACAAAAATCCACTCGGACTTTGAGTCAGAGGTCAAGGTCTCTGTGACCTTGTGTCCGTCTCATTCTTGTGAACACAAATTCTGAAGAACACCTTGAGGGAGTTTCCTCAAATTTGGCACAAACATCTACTTGAACTCAAGAACAAACAATTAAGATTTGGTGGATGAAGGTCAAAGGTCACTGTGACCTCACAAAACATGTGTCCATACTTCAAGAATTCATACACTACACACATTTCAAGATAAAATGATGAAGTGAAGACATTTATATCCAAAAAGGTCAAAGGTCAGCTTCACTGTGACATCATTATGTTCTGCACAAGCACATTTCTGGCCATTATTCAAAATCATATGTCAGGAACAAAAAAGGAGACATTTGGTCAGATACTGAATGGGTGACACTAATCTTAGGTACCCACCTTGAAACTGCACTGATTATATAGATCTTCTGTGCTGAGTTGAAGATGTGTGTGAAGCATCCACTTTTTAGAGTTTCTAACTTCTTCGCAGCAACATCCATATTTGAGGTATTATCTTCTGTCATGGCTACATATGAGTCTGGAAAGACATGGGCGTAATCTGTGACAGCATCTTGACTGGTTCGCAGAGGCATACAGCCGCAAGGTTGTAATACAGTGTCAGGTGTTATAACTCCCATTTCCTCTCTTTCATATGATCTTATTCTCTTCAGTACGAACAAATATGCCAGCACATGCGTAGTGTTGTCTTCTCCATGTTGAATTAAAGGACCAGTTTGACATTGTAAGAAATAAAAGGTCCGCCTGCTGCACCTCTAAAAGTCACTAATAACACGTTGTTTCTAGTAAGTTAAATCTGAACAAAACCAGAAGCATAAAAACCACAATTTATGGTTTTATGGGGAGTTACCTGCTGCAGCCATTTCTTGGTAAACTACATCTGGGGGCACTGACTTCCCGGACTCTTGTTTGCCTTGTGAGGTTGCCAGGTAACCAGCGGAGATGCTTTAACCACAACATTTCATTTTTACATTACTCTTTGTGTAAGAATTAAACAGACAAGATACCATTTGTTATTCAGTGAGCTGTATAGGTGTTGGTAGGTGGTATTTTTAGACTCTAAAGAGCCATACTAGCTGTTCCCTCCATTTTCATCTGTATGCTAAGCTAAGCACATGCTGGCTGTAGTTTCATATTTACTTTTACTTTAAAAGTCATTGAACACTTATGATTATTAGGCTTCTAGATGGTCTAGAGTAAAGATACCGAATATTAAGTCATAAAATCTAGACATATCTGTATGGATCCACACTGTTACGCCTAATTAAGACTATTTAGTACACATTGCGCCTGTGGTCGTCATAAAGTCTCATCAGTTTAGAGCTGCAGCAGGAGCAAAAAAAAAAAAGAGAGATTTTGAAATGTCAGCCTGGGTAACCTATTTATGATTTTCCTGTGTGATGTTGTGGTCTCAAGTCACCACCACGGACGGACTTGTCAACGAACACAGAGCATGAGCTGTTTTTCGCCAATCGTTTTCTTTACAGTCCCTGCTGTGTTTACCCGTGTCATGTTGTTTCTCCAGGCGGAGCTGGAGGAGTTGGTGAAGCGGGAGCACGCCAGGATCGACAGTCAGGAAAAGAAAGAGAAGGCGGGCGAGAGCAAAGGAGCCTCAGCCAAGCCGAGCTCTGCATCAGTGGCACCAGAGCCCAAAAAGGAAGAGTAACTAATTAAAAAGCTTCTGTTTGAAGAAAATCTACTGTAGTGATGTCACAGTTTGGAGTGAAGTGAAGCTTCGACGGGTGTCTGCCACACTCTCATTTTCCATCTGAGGACATTTAATTCTTCTGAACAGTCTCACAGGGTGTGTGACATCCCTGTGTTTTATGCTTCTGTTTATATCAGTCATTTGCACTTTACCGACATTAACCTACTTTCCTAATTTTTTTTTCCTTAGCTCACATCTGTCTCAGTTATATATTTCTTTCTGAGGCAGCTAACTCTATGCATGGGCAGATAGACGGTGGCGTTGTTCAAGAATAGCTGATGTTTACAGATCTCACAGAGCGTGGAAGGTGGTTAACATCTCTAAAAGCCCAGCAGTGTGATCACACAGACTCTACAAGTGTGTGATCATGACTTTGCTGCGTTACAGAAAAGCTACGATGTTGTCTTCAATTATTGAACACATCTGATGAGAGATTTGGGCCAAACCACTTCCATTTTCCTTCCTTTAAACATTTTATTTCAGTTTAAGATCCCCCAAAAGATTACCAGGCTTGTGTGTTTTATCTGTCATCTCCGCAAGCAGAAATAAGTTGGTCGCATTGGTCAATGACATCTTAAAGGTGTCAAATATATCACAAAGTGAACTTCTTGGTAGGGGAGCTGAGGAAGTTGTAAATATAACAGTAGGATCATTGGTCATGTGGAAGTTTTTAAAATGTTTTCAATTAACATTGTTTTTCATGTTAACCTTCTGCTCCTGTTTGATTTTAGTTCTGTTTTTTTTCTTTTAACAATGTTGTTGAGGTTGTTTATGAGGCCAAATTATGTTTTCCTAATCTCATGGTGCAACAAACAACAGTAACTTTGTTCTCACTTCAGTCAGGACTGTAATTGATTTTGCTTTTTAAATCACTGGGGATATATAGAGTGCTGCAGAAACACAAAATGGATAAAAAAGACTTGCTTAAATAAGGTGTAATTAAATACAAAAAGAAGTTGATTCATAGGAAACTGTTTGAGCTAGCTAAACAAGCATGAGTTGTTGGATCATGAAATGTAAAATACAGGGGGTGGACATGGTTACATCACCATCTGTACAAAATAGTGGAAACCAATACTGCAATAAATTTGACCTTTGTAAAGCTGATAATGTTCACTCTTGTTGAGACCGTGTCAGGGAGAAGCTGAGTCAACTCTGGTCATTTTTCAGTGTTTAGTTAGTACTAACTCATAGAACTTTTCATACAATATAGAAATTCATCGGACAGTGGATAATTTTTATAATTAATGATCAGTGACTAGACATAAAGAAGAGCGACGCCTCTCCAGTTCCTCCTGCTGTGCAAAAATGAAGCTAAGACATGGGGGGACACAGGGACATCATTTGGAGCCAGACTTAAGGTAGCAATCTCCGCCATATTGATTTCCCACCAAACACCCATCCAACCAATCCTGAGCAGCGCCAGTGACAGTGAGCGCACCGATTGGCACACACAGTTGTCAATCGTGACCTCAGACCTCCTTTTTATAGCCTCAAATAACAGATTAAAACCAAACTTTGAAGAAAAATTAACACTTGAACATACATCAGAGTGACAAGAACTACATACAATGACAAAAACCAACTAAGGAAAATTGATGTGTAGATTGACCCTTGTCCCATTCGCTAACATAAAGGGGGCGGGGTTTACAACCTGTACTGCAGCCAGCCACCAGGGGGTGATTGAGGTGTTTTGGCTTCACTTTTGGGGGGCTGTAATGTCGCCCATCTTTTTTATACAGTCTGTGTTTGTAATAAACTTCAACATTTGCCACAGCCATGGCTCAAAACTAGAGCGATCAAAGTGCGCTGGTCTTCAGCTCTGACAGTTTCAAAATGAAAATCTAAAAAGCAGAGATCAAGACCTGTGAGTAAAACCTGAAGCTACTGCCGTTTTGTATTAACTAGAACAAAAGTGATGATGCAGGTTAACACTCCTGAAGTTAGAAGTTGGTTTGGAGGCTCTGTCTCTGCCAGCTATATCGGTCATTGCCATCATACAGATCATGATATTGGCAGGAAATGGTTTAAACAGAAACTGCATGTAAAAGGAAGACTGTAAGTGTTGTTGCCACGGAAATGTTAACCAATCAACAATACCTATGTATGCGGTTTCCGTGAGAGGCATGACGGCTGGACAGCCAGCAAACCACTCTGCATGTTCATGAGATAAAATAGATACGAAACCCCATGTGTGCAGCTTCTAATCTGTCTCTCTTGATAATGTTTTCTGTATTTTACCACCTCTATCTGATGGATTCAAAGCTGAGTGTTTGTATCTGTGTGCTTGTTTCTTCCACAGATGCAAGATAAAATCTGTAACTCTTAAAAAGCGCGGATAATCTCAGAGTTGTGGTGACACATTTTCAGAACCGCTGTCTGTTCTCAACCATTCATCATTTCTGAGCAGGAGATGGAGATGGTGCTGCTGAGGGGGGTGGGGGGGGAGCACATGTAGCTCTNGGGGGGGGGGGGGGGGGGGGGGGAGCACATGTAGCTCTGTAGAGAACATGCAGCGTCTTTTCACTGTTCAACTTGTGCACAGAGCTGGGTTAACCACATGCAGCCTTGAGGGGAGGGGAGGGCGGAGAAGGTGGGAGATCAGCTGAACTGTTTCACATGAAAATTGAAAGTGCATTAAATGCCAGCATGCGCAGGAGGCAGAAGAACGTGGTGGACGTACGAAAGTTCACCTGAATTTTGAAATATTGTGCACATTACAGCAGGAACCTTCTTAAGGATGTATTTCTGAAGAGGATATGAGCTTCCTATTTTAGCCCTGTTGGTATTTTTAAGCTCTTAAGCAACATCTTGCAGAAAGGAAGAGTTCAAGAGAAGGAAGATTGCAACATGTGGAGGAATTTGCCAATAGTATAGAGGAGAGAAGATTAACGAACCAACTGAGCAAGACCAACACATGTAAGTTACCATTTTCATCCCGTCAATAAGTTTGTGCCCTGGACGTCTATCGATTTGTTTCTGAGTACTGAAAATTAATGTTAAAAAGAAATCTCAAACGTCCACTTGAAAAATCTAAATTCTAACTTTAATTTTGTCTAGATCTTTGAGCACGAGGGCACCAGCAATCTGTTTTGTCACCAGGTTGTCCGTATGTGACTCACACACTGATGTGTTGTTTATGTGCATGGATGCAGACGGTTGTACATGCACATAAACGTGTCGAAATGTTTGCATCCAGGGCGGTTCACAGTTCAGTTAATGGGACGACAGCCATCCCGTGGAGGAGCAGCAGGAAGAGACTGTCGTTGCTGGAGCAGCTGAAGGGCTGTCAGGAGGCCTGGTGCCCGGGGGCCCCCTGGGATAGAGAGTGGGCCCACGCCGCTATCTGTGGAACACCTGCTGGGGTGAGTTGTTCTCCTCCTCACTGCAATACAATCAGTCGAAGAGGCATGATTTTATTTTGTAATGTAACATCAGGTATTTAATGTGATGTGTGTCACTAGTCCAGACGTTCAAGGAAATTCTTGGCATTTCTAAACTTTTAGAATGCCCTTTAAAAACCCTTAAAAATAATGAACTAGTGAATGAAATATAAATCTTTTGTCAGGAGTGATAATACATCCTCCGATAATGAATAATTCTCCTTTTTGAAATATTCCGAAGCCTCCATGCTGGTTATGTTTTTCATCACAATGCAATACGTTCCAGATTTTGGATTTTGCCTGAAGCATCCAGTATTGTAGTGACAAAAATTACAAATCTATATGATCACTGAAATCAGCTTATTGTAAATTGGCCGATGCTGTTGGACGTTGTCCACTAGAAGCAGAAGCAGAAGAAGAAGATATATTTTATTAATCCCAGAGGGCAAATTCAAATTTTTCACTTTGTTGTCACACACATACAGGCCCAAAATACACACACATGCACAAACAGGACCTATACATGCGTTAAATGGAGAGATGTCAGAGTATGCACATTTGAATTTTAACATATCTTTCAATATAGACAATGGGTGAAAGATTATATTTGTTGAACATGTACTTATTCTTTCACTGATAGATCTGCCTGCACATGTTTTTTTTTAATGGCCTTTAATGGACAGGACAGCCAAGCGTGAAGGGGGGAGAGAGAGAGGGGATGACATGCAGCAAGGGGCCACAGGCTGGACTCGTACCCTGGCCACTGCGGCAACAGCCTTGTACATGGGGCGCCTGCTCTATCCACTAAGCCACCAACACCCCCCTGCTCATGTTTTTGAGTCAAAATACTTTAATTTCTTGTGTCCGTCTGGCTCCATTTCTGACTATCTGTCTTTTTACTTTCCCCTTTTCTCTGGATCTCCTCTCTCTGACCCTCACACCTTTGTCTAACCCACTTCGTATCATCCCATCAGCTCTTGGTTCGTCCAGTTATTCAGGCCCGCTGTTTTATGGCACTACATAGCTCCAAAGTAGTACTCAGACAACAAAAGCAAACATACTGTAGGTATGTCTGCACGCTTCACTTAAATATTCTGTAATATCACTCTGAGCTGGTCTGAACGCTGACACGCACATCTCTGCAACATAAACTAGTTCCCTTTTCTATTTGACATCTGATAACGCAGCAAGCGTTTCTTTGGGGGCTGAATGCAGAAGTGGTGTTGAATAAAAGCGTGTGCGTATCAGGGAAATGACATTACAGAATGGATAGATCTGCACCAAAGGGAGAGTTCGAGTGGGACAGTAAATTCCAGTAAACGGCATATTTGAAAGAATGACATGCAAATAATCATGCAGAGATGCAAAACTCTTACTGGAATTCACTGATTTGTGAGTATGTTAATGGGGAAGGGTAGATTTTTATGAATATTAATTGTTAACAGTGTGAAATAATGCAACTCGTGTCAGTCGTAGGCACGCTAATTTTATTGATATGAATTGCTGAACAAAAAACAGTTCATTCATTAATTTCTGCCTGAATGGTTTCCAGAATATTTTCCTATGAATCAGATGCACGAATGACTAAACGTTGCCGTTATGAATCAACGGAGTAATCGCTCATGTAACATCTTTATTGCCAGTACGTGTATATACTCAAAGTGTGGTGACTTGCAGTAAACATGTCTCTATTTCTGTGCACACCGAGAATGACAGCCACTTCCTGTGTGTGTGTGTGTGTGTGTGTGTGTGTGTGTGTGTGTGTGTTGAAAGCGTCTCTGAATTCAGCTGTGGTGATGTAACTTCATGACTGAGCCGTTGGTCCGCTGTACTTTGGGTTGCATGTGCTTTGTTTTACCCAAGTTAGTTATGTCTCAACCGACTGCGTGTTCTGTTTGAGACGCTGTTTCTAAAGAAGGCGATGTGACCCGTAGTCTCTACATACAGAGCACATGTGTGGTTAAAGCAAAGTGCAGTGGACATCAGTGTCCAAAAGCAATGAGTTTTATCACAACTTCGGCAGTTAAAATTATGTTTCAAGTGTTTTCTGTCTTAAACACAGTAGAAATTCTATATTATAAATGGTATTAAAGATATTCAGACCACTTAATTCTTTTAGATCTCAGGTAACAAGAACAACCTAATGAAGAGCTGAAACACTCAGTTTCACAGGGACCGTGTGGGTGTGGTTTAGTCAGATTGGATTGACAGTGCCCTCGCAGCACAGATAAGCAACCTACTGACTGTCGTCTGACCTTGATTTAAATGTTGCTAAACTCTGATTGGTGCATGGAAGTAAGTGACATCATTTATTTTCACCTGAGCCCTGCCTACTTTGAGCCTGTGAATAGATCACAGACAAAACAAGACGTGGAAATATTTTGTGTGAAATAACCAAAACTGTTCTACTTTGGGTAAGAACTTCATCCCGTCAAAGAACATGTTTTTAGAAAATGTTTTTTGTGACTTTAATTTAAGATATGTCACTTTTATAACTCAGTATACATTCAGTAGCCCTTAATGAGGAACGAATGTATTCCAAATAGATGATGGCTATGTCTGCAGTGCTGCATTAGTCAGCCCTTTAAGATAGAGAGGCTGGTCATGAGTAACATTCAAAGGCAGTTGGAGTTACGCAATAGCACGTGACTGATTCTGAGTGCAAGGAGACAAAAATAACAGGGCTGTCCTTGACTATGAATTTTCCTAGTCGACCAGAAGTCATAATTTAGGGCCATTAGTCGACTAGTCGCCCGCATGTTTACAATATTAATTTAGTTATTAAATGATATATTTTGGTGGTTTGAGTTGAAGGTGTGAGAAAGAATAGTATCAGTAACATTGTTAACACTGTGCTACATTACAGAGAAATACAAAACCGTACTAATGAACCTTCATTAATATAGGCCTATATTTTATCTACAAGTGCACGTCACACACTGAGCGAGCCGCCTGTTAATGACGCTGTGGGCTAATGGGCATGTAGCTACTTCCATGTTTCAGATGATACGTCATGTTTGTAGTCGACCAATGAAGATGAGTTCACATATCACCTTGGGTTCGTCCTTCACCTTCTCAAAATGATCCCACACTTTGCTAATGCTTAACTAAGGTTAATATTTGTTAACATGGCATTTAGTAAAGAAAGCATTATGACTTGTTTGGGACTTGACCTAGGACACCATGAGGATTGATCAAAGCTGCCATTACTGCCACTGGCAAATGTTTTAATCATGTGCAAAAGCAAGAATGTGTAGGTATACATTATTGTTTCTGTTTTAGTTTTAATGGTTTTGGAGAAGAAACAACTAAACCACAAGAGAGTGTGAAAGAGGTGAGGAGTTCTGAGCCACACTCAGATAGTATTAACCAGCCTCCAGACAGAGTCATATCAGTATTATGAGTGGGCAAACAGCTCCACAGCACTTATCAGCACTAATGAACTGTGGGGAAATTGCCGTTAACGTGACTGTTTGGTCACAACCTGTCATCATGACTAATTTTCCAGATCAAATCAATCCAGTCCTGTCATAGAAACCCTGACACAGTGTTGTTTTTTTGTCCATCCTGCTGTCTGTCATCACTCACTGTCTCTCTCTCTCTCTTTGCCGCCTGGTTGCCATGGAGCCACGCCGTGTAGCTTGCCAGTGTGAGCATTTAAAAGAAAACGTCTTCCTGCTCAACAGGCTTCCGTAACGCTTCACATACTGAAATGAGTCACCATGTGTCTCCCTTCAGAGTTTCCTGGTTGTGCGGGACTCTGCGACATCTCAGCCCAGCCTGCTGTGTGTGTCTGCTGGAGGCGAGAATGAGGCAGTCGTTGATTATGATATCAAAAGCACAGGCACAGGTATGGACCAACTGCATGCATTACACTTACAGTACTTCTCTTTCTGTCTCTTTGTGTGCGTGCGTGTGTGTTGGGTCACTAAGTTCCCTACATGTGAGGCTTTCAGTAGTTATTTTCTGAATCATTACGTCTGCTGCAAGTGACAGACTGGACTGATAAACATTAACCCAATAACCTCATGTGCTGTGTAGTTCTGCTTTTTGCTGTTGAAGTGACAGTACAAACCTCACAATGTTGTAACAGGTGAGAACAGGTAATCAGATACACACCTCGTCAAACAGGCTCTCAAACTGCAAACACTGGCTCCTCACACTGCTAACTCCTTTTTAAGTCACTAATTACACTGACACACATTAGTGCTGCTTTTTCACTACTGTGCAGATGCATTCAGTGGATGTCAAATCACAGGCCAGAAACCACACTGTATCAGAAAGTAACAGATGTAATGGCCAGTGTGAGGATAAAATTGATTAGACTGTCACCGGCTTATCTTTAGAAGTCCCCTCTCATTCTTCCTGGTTCAAGCTTCTGTGTGTTTCCAGGAATGTATTATTTCAACAGAGCGTGAGACTGACTCTGCCTACTGTTTCTCTGTTTCTCGTGTCAGTCTTCCAGTTGTCTGAGTCTCGGCTGTCTTTCTCAGACTTGGCTCAGCTCGTGCTCTTCTACTCTCTAACCAGGTAAGGACCAGCTGTGCCACTGGCACCTTTTTATTTGTTGTGGGGATTGAACTTACCTTTGAACTTTGGCTTCTCTTATTCGTATGTGTTTTCTAGTGCTAATCACGTTAACATCCTGCCTCCATCATAACTTTTAGATTGTCATATTTTAAATTCAGTTGAAAAGCCTAATCAGCAAATGATGGGGCATTGACAGAAGTGCTTAACAAATGTATTTTACTCTTGTCAACCCGTCCTGTGTGTCAGGGATGTGTTGGCTGTGTGTCTTTCCATTCCTCACTGGATCTACAGTGTAACCGAGAAGAGCAAAGATCGTCTCTCTCAACTTGAACCCGGTGAGTCCTTCCATCTCTGTGACTTCTCTGTCTCATATCCTCTCCTTGAAGCTAGATTAGAAAAACAGAACCAGAAACAGCCTTACCTATTATATTGCTCTCATGCAGAAACTTGGCTCAGCACACCGTCTGACCAACAGACTGATGAAATGACCCAGAGGGAGCCAAGCAGCGTCATGTGCTCCATACAGGTACTTTATCCTGTGTGTGTGTGTGTGTAATAGTACAGGTAGTGGTAACAACTTCCTTATTTCTTGTGTTTGCAAGTGAGGCGTCATTTGTCTAAATACCATGAAGCTGTAGTCGATAACGTTTATAAAAATAGGTTTTGTCATATTTGCTGTCACTATATTCTGACAGTCGTAAATGAGACAGATAATCTGTGGAAAAAAGAATCATGCTCCACTGTCTCCCCTGATCCAATCACACAGTAATGGGTTTTTTTTCCACACTGCCTTTTTTTTTTTTTTTTTTTAATTGAATGCCACTAGTAATAAAAACACTTGCTCCACCGTTTTATTGTTGCCAGGTAACCACCCCCTCATGTCCTTAGACTAACCTTTCCATGTAATCAATCTACCTTTTTTTTTTTTTTACAGTAATTATCTAGTTCCTAAAATGTTGAGGCAGAGGGTACTTGCTGTAGCTCTGGTTGAGGGTGAGAGGCTGTCAGCAAATAATTCATTGGGCACAAGGAAACAGAGATCTGCGTGGGTACATGAGACCCTAAAAAAGAGGGTGGATCATGGGGAGTACCACCAGTTGGTCCAGGAGCTTCTCCTCCATGATGGCCGTTTCTAGGCATATTTTAGGATGACTCAGGGGCAGTTTGGAAACCTGCTGTCTATCGTCAGGCCGTATAGCTCTGGGTGTCCAGCAACTGCTACCACCAGTTTCTCTTCCATTGTTTACCAACTGTAAACTTGTCGTGACCACCACAGAAGGCCCGCCGCTCAAATCATGCGGTTGGACAATGGGAAAAAAGATGACGAAAAAAGAGATGACACGGGGCACTTTTCTGCTCTGAACTGAAGTTTTCTCAACTTGCGGGGTTCAAAGGATCCAGCAAAAATGCCAGGCACTTAGAGCGCAGAAACTTGAGGGACGTAGCAACACAAAAAGCTCAAAAAGCCACCTCCAGCTGCTAAAATGTTTTCTGTGTGATCAGGGCCATATTGCTCCTAATGGCATGTCCAAGAATCCACAGTGTGCTCTACCAGTGGGCAGTGCTTTGTTTCAGCTAGACTGTTTTTAACATGGCGCCTGGGGCACAAACCTTCTCATTTCACTGCCCCCAGGTGGCCAAAAAATATCTTAATACTGCTTTAAAGTAGAGGCTTGCTGTAAGTTGAAGCTTATTTTAAACCTGCATTGTGGTCTGTGGGTCACATCGTCCTATTTTCTCACTGAGTCTGTGTATGTATGTGTGTGTGTGTGTGTGTGTGTGTGTGTGTGTGTGTGTGTGTGCTCCTTCAGTTGACTTCCACCAACGGGGCCCTCTGTATCATCAATCCTCTCTACCTTCGTGAACATGGAGATGATTGGCTGACCCACAGGGCGAGCACCGCTCAGTGCGCCACAATGCCATCACATTACAAACGAGAGCGACGCCTCAGCACCACCAGATCATGGGCAGGGGCGGGGCTACATAGTAAACGAGCCATCTCGTTGGACCAGGAACCGTCTGCTGCCAGTGTGGAGAGCTCTGGTGAGGACATGTTACTTGCTCTGCACTATTTCTTCTATTTCTATGTATTAAGTGCTTTAAGTGAGTTCAGTCACCAACATGGTGTTCATATGTCATATTTTCCTTGCCCAGGTCTAGTCAGAGCGCAGTCAGCTGACTCACCACATTGCCCCCCAACCTCATCAGCACCAGCTGCTCCAGCAGGGGTGGTTCTCAGGAGGCCCAGCAGAGATTCTGCCTCCAGCCCCCCTCACCGAGCGAGCACGGGGAGCCTTACTCCATCTTCCCCTGGAAGTGTACATAGCACAGTGCCCGACCTGCAGCCCTATGGCAGCCCGGTTCCTCAGTCTCCTCACAGGGTATCCTGGATTGAAGATGGAGTCTGGCTGCCTCCGCCCAGGCCTTCCTCTTTGCTCCACCCCCCTTCGCTGGAGCTCGACTCGCTGTCAATCAGCAGCATAGAGGAAGAGCAGGAGTACCAAACGTCATGCTCTGTGACGCACCACCCATCAGGGCACCGGCTGGCTGACAAGGTCAAGCATCGTCTCTCAGCGGTGGGTCAGGCTCTCGGTGGGCTGGTGAGTACGAAGAAGAGACTAACCAATCGTGTGCAGGAGTTGAGCGAGCGGAGAGGTACGGCGTTTGCGGAAACTGTGAAAGGATTTGTGGAGATGACGCTGAAGAAAGGGGCTGATCCCAGCGGGGTCACGGGGTCAGAGTTCTTACAGGAAGTGAGGACATCACTTACGTCACTGAGGGAGACACTGTTGGACTATCCTGAAATCCAGGCGTTGCTGGACGGCATCGCTGACATGAATGACTCAGAGATCGGTGAGTGGGTTAGGGTTACGCTGACAGCGACGTTTGACAATAGACAAATAAAAATGTACTTCCCTATAAAATGCTTGTTAACGTAACTGTCAGAACATGTGTTATTAACTTGCAGCTCCATAAATTAATTGTTAGTGCTCCTTTAAATTCTTCTCCTTTGGCCCTCCTGTAGACACCCTGGTGGAGCTTTCCCTCCACAAAGTGGCTTTGAAGCCCGTCTCTGCACACCTCTACAGCTGCATTCATAATTCCCGGACTGATGATGGCACCTTCAAGCGTCTCCAGAGCAACCTACGTGTGCTGGAAAAGAACGAGGTGGAGGAGCTAGGGGGGTCGGCGGGAGTTGGAGTTCCAGACTCTGTCACACTGGAGCGGATCCAGCAGAAGTGGACCAGTATGCATGAGGCTTATTCCCCAAACAAGAAGGTCCAGATCCTGCTCAAAGTCTGCAAGACCATCTATCACAGCATGAGTGTTAATGCTAGCTCAGGTAGGCAGGTGTTTGTTTTTAATGATTATTACTGACACCTTATTTATCTTTAATTACCCTTTAAATTCACATTCTTCTCTTCTCTCCAGCAGACAAAGTGTTTGGAGCAGATGATTTCCTGCCCTGCCTGACGTGGGTGCTGCTCCGTAGTGACCTGGTCACCTTACACTTAGACACGGACTACATGATGGAGCTGCTCGACCCTACTCAGCTGCAGGGAGAGGGTAAGGCAGACACAAGATAACACAAATTTCCACTGTAACACCCAACACACAGTTGGCTGATTTATTAGTTGCCATGCTTCTGTACTCTGTTGCAGCAGCGCTTTGTAAGTTCAAACTAAGCCAAGTTTAATGTAAGTGATTATAAAGCGAAGATTTAGGGTGCTTTCACACCTGCCCTGTTTGGTTTGGTTCAATCGAACTCAAGTTCATTTGCCCCCTAAGTGCAGTTCGTTTGGGCAGGTGTGAACACAGCAATCACACTCAGGTGTGCAACGAAACAACTGGACCGAGACCTTCTCGAAGAGGTGGTCTCAGTCCGGTTACAAACGAACTCTGGTGCAGTTCGTTTGTGGTGAGAACATGTTCCAACCTCGATCTGAACCAACTGCAGTCACATGACACATTGTTTGGGTTAAACATGAGCATGTTACAGTCCTGGAGGATTATTAATGTGCACCTCCTCCTGTACTGCCTTAATATGCACATTTGGCAAACAGATAAATAAACTGCTGGATTGAAACTTGGTAGCAGTCACGAAGAACATAGAGGGGACTTCACACACTTAACTTTGTGAGGGATCTACAAATAGCTGATGCAGCTCACTTCTTGTCTCCAAATGCAGTTGTGGGTTTGACTCCCAGCCATGACTACAGAGATGTTGATACTGTTAAATTATGATCACAAGTCACAGACCATTTCTTTTTCTGCATTCTCCCAACCAACAGGTGGCTACTACCTTACAACTCTATACGCCTCTCTTTACTACATCACCAGCTTCCGGCCACGACTGGCCGCCCGTCAGCTCAGCGTGGAAGCCCAAAACTCTCTTAACCAATGGCATCGTAGGCGCACCCTGCACTGCAACCAATCACGGCGCAGCCAGAACCGACGGACCATTCGCAGGCAACCCTGTCGGGACAGGAATGTACAGAACTCAGCAACTAAGACTGAAGAGGACAGTGGGAAACAGTCAGACTCTGTTAATACTGATGAGTCACAGCAGCAGACAGAGAGCAGCACAGAGGCTCTGCAGCCGCTGGCGGAAGAGACGAGCAGAGGAGGTGAGGACGAATCACAGATGTCCACTCCAACATCAGACTGTAGTCAGCATGAGGTAATGTGGAACAAACAGGAGGATGAACCGACTCTATGCACAGCAGGAGAAGAGGACCAAGAAGGATTGTGATGGAGAGAAAAAGAATGGCGACCTGTCACATTAAAAGAACCTCAAATTACCTTTAAATTATCTCAGGTGGGTCAGACCCTTCAGACGTCTGCCACATGAACCACAAGCACGTCCCGTTCTGCTCAGACTCCTCTTCTGTGGAGGCCAAAGAAAGCTTTTGATTGGTGTCTTTAACAGACTGCTTTCACTTGATTATGAAATTGTGGTCGGGCCTCCTGCAGCGGTCTCCAGATAAATCTGAATGCTGTTTTTTATGGGATAAAGAGATATTTTTACGTCTCTCAAATTTTTTTCTTACAGAATACTGGATATTTATACTCTTCAGTGGTCTGACAACCTTTCAAATAAAAAATTCAGGGAAGCTGCAATAGCAGTCAAACTGCCCACGCTGAGGCTGTAACCTGTGAGAGAGGGGTCAGGGGTTAAAGTTAAGGAGCACAGGCATAAATGAGGCCAAGTTTAATGTCATAGTTTTACTGTAAAAAAGAGTTTATACAAAGGTTTTAGTATATTTATTTGGGAACAACTGAAAGTTAAAGTTCATGTTTGGAGGCTGTTATTTTTTGTAAGGTGCAGCATGAGTTTGTATTATTTTATATATTGATTAACTTAATGTCATTTTTGATTTGTAAATACATTAAAATTAAGATAACTGTGCAAAAAGAGTATTTTAATAAAACCAACAAACCATTTTGTTTATACAGCTTGCTTCACTCTCAGCAGTATCATTTCCAGCAGCAGCTCCGTCTCATGAATTATTATCATTGCAGGTGTCAAGCAGTGTTAAAGGGGCCGATCAAAAATACATATTTGAACCCTTACCTGCAGTGCTATTTATCAGTCTGGATTGTTTTGGTGTCGGTTGCCGAGTGTTGGAGATATTGGCTGTAGAGATGTCCGCCTTCTTTCTAATATAATGGAACTAGATGTCACTCGGCTTGTGGTGGTCACAACGCCAAAAGAATATATTTTAAAAACTCAACACAATGTCTCATTCCAAAAATCATGACCTGCTTACTCAACATAAATCTTCTGCTGGCTCACCTACCACCATGGATGCATAGATGCACACTTCTTTCTGCGTTGTGATACAGCTGGCGGGTGTAGTTTCATAGAAAGAAAATAGTTCCTCCATGAAAGTGCTCACAACAAGGTCTGTGGATTATCTTGAGTAACCAGGTCATGATTTCTGGAAAGAGACATTTCTGTGGAGTTTTTCAAACTTATTTTTATTTAGCAATTTGAGCACAAAAAGCCGAGTGCCATCTAGTTCCATTATACTGGAGAGAAGGCAGAGACCTCTACAGCCGATATCTCCAACACTTGGCAACTCACACCGAAACAATCTACTCTGATAGATAGCACTACAGGTAAGAGGAAAAATGTGTATTTTTGATTTTGGGGTGAACTGTCCCTTTTAAATGAGCAAACAAAGCCAGCAGGTTCACTTGAATTACTCTTGATGACCCTAAAGAAGGTTCACGGCAGAAAAAGCACCAAACAGACAGACACAATTAGGGAACAGTGGAGCATTTAGCAGCAAAAGAGACAGATATTCTCAATAACAAAGCTAAAAGGAGAATTAAAACTGGCTTACATCCATCAGTTGGACAGAAACACGACTCCAAATTAACGCTACAGTTATTCTGCTGGATGTGTAAGTAGCAGCAGGCAGTTGTTTGGTAACGTGTTATCCATAATTTATTATTTATGTAACAGGTGTGTCATTCATGTCTGCTTACTGTGGGTCTTTTCTGACCCCAAAGTAGACAAACAAATCAATAAATTAAGCTTTAAATAATCATTACATCTAATGTCACAGTGCCTCTGTTAAAGTGCTGGAAGTCTTCTACTACAATAGCATTTCCTTCGTGTTTATTTCTGTGCTTCACTAACCCAGTGAAGCTCTTTATTCAATCAACAACAATGACTACAGTGCAGCTGAACTACTTCTTTAGCTTCTACCTTTTACTTACTGCACCTTCTTCTAGTTTATCAAGCGTTTGCAAAGACCAGTCCACTTGGTGCCTCACAGAAAGTCCCATAACAACATGAACATCTGTTCTCCCTCTGCACCACTAGAGGGCAGCATTGAACCTCCTGTTAGATTTACAGCATGCATTTTTAGGTGTTTCATACACAGTTTGCACAATATACACATTTTTAATTTATGAAATAAGGCATTGTTGTATTTTTACTGCGCAATATATTAAAATATATTAAATTAAAATCTGAACTAATTCACACAGTGATCAAAAATTCTGAGAAACATTGTGCATAATCTGCATTCAGCACCTCGTGCAGCTTGTAGGTCCCTGCAGATTTGTTTTTGGAGATTTCCCTCCAAAATATGATGCACACACGCACACACAAAAGTGACACTGCATACATTACTGAGAATACTGTGCATGTAACGCGGTTTTGAGGATGCCTTAAAGTGGCAGTGGATATTGATTACTGCGTAATGTTTTAAGAACTAAAAGGAGTTGAAGCAACTTTAGCAGTAGTAGCATCAAAAGGAGACAGAAACGAAGCTCTGGAAAAGTGGAAACTGCAGCTGATATTGAGGAACTTGAATTGATAATTTACAGTTGAACATCATCTAAAAATTAAGAAGAGTTAAATGTACAGTAAGTTTAAGGTTAGTCATTTAAAAGTTCCTTAAGTTAGCACTGATAGAATTTAAAATATCAGTAGCCAAGGACTGAAGTTTTGAACTGCAGTAACAGCTGAAGTTAAGTTGAATTAAAAGTTGGCATTGAATCCCAAAATCATGTTAAAGCTGCAATTTAAGCTGAAGCACTAATAGTTGTGAAAGTATTTTAAGTTTAAGTACTTACAATATTAATACCTATACTTTAAAGAAACTAAATGGCACCTGCTTTTTTTTTTTTTTTTTAAAGAGTCCCTTTTTAGATGCATTTTAGTTTTTATCAATTCTTAAATTGTCTGCCCTTTTCTTTGTTTCTCTTCTTTTTGAAAAGCACTTTAAGCAGATTTTTTTTGTTTGAAGATGTTTTATAATCAAGATTAGCACAGAGGGGAGATTAACTGGTAGTCAAGGTTTAACGACTTGGTTGAAAGTTGCAGTGAAAGCAACTGAGGTGTTTAAACAAGCAGCAGACACTGAAAAAAAAAATACAAGGGAGTCTCAGTAAAGATGAGGCAAATAATAAACAGCTGAATAATAATCACTTTAAGAAGTTTAAGTGGCTGTTGAAGTTGAATGTTTATGACTTGAAGTAGCAGTAGAAGTGACGGTAGAAGTCAAAGCACCCAGGGTTGACTTAGTTAGTGACACTGAACAATAAAAGATGCTGAAGTGAAGTTGAAGCACAGTTGTGGGGTAAGAACTAATACAGAAATTGAAGTGGCAGTTGAAGTTTAAGGAGCTAAAGTGAAAGTTAAAGGCCCTGACACGTCAAGCTGATGACCAGCTGTCAATGTTAGGCTGTCGGTGAGCGTCTGTTGCTCTAGTCGGTGTGGTGTGACCCGCACTGTTGCCCCTCGTCAGCCCCCGTCGTTGCCTTTTTCTTGGCAGATTCAGCACATCGAGTCGACGACAGTGGAGCACGTTGGAGAATGAAATCAGCTCAGCGCTCAAGAAGAGACACGGAAGTGAGAAAAGTGAACAATGAGCTAAAGTCAAGAGGCGGTGAGACCATCCATTGAGCTCTTTACAAAAGACATTTATGTCCTTTAAACACTGGATTGTGTTGATAATGTGCTAACTGGCTAACTAGCATCATGATGATCTCCAAGTTTCCCCTTTTGAATGTTGGTTACAGACTACCGCCGCCTGCTGGTGTGGAGAGCTATGTCTTCTCATGCAGGCACAGAACGTCTGAGCTGGTTGACCATCAACTGGAGTCACTGCGGTGTGTTCAGGTACCATTAGGCAATGTAGCAGGGGAACGTTGTCACCACTAGTTCTCTGAAGTTGTTCTGGTGTGTCTGGGTCATAACGTTGATGCGCTTAAAGTGGAAGTTAAGGTTGAAGCATTTAAGAAAGTTGAAGGAGCTGCATACTTTAAATCGCTAAAAAGAGAGGAAGTGGCAGTTTTTTTTTAATTTCCATTTTCATATCCAACTTTATCGATTTTACTTTTTTGTAAGTACTATGTCATTAACGGCCTGTAAATTCAAATGTTAACAAAATAGTTAATGAATGCACATACATCAGGCATGTACACATGTAAATAGTTATACAGAGGCCCTCTTATGTAAATGCACACACACACACACACATACATGTACGCACAGCTTCATGTACACACACATATGGAACCGTATCATCGCTGCATTCTAACTGACCGAGCCAATCAAATTTGCCTAATGAGACATCTGGCATTCTGCCTGCATGTGGATGTCAAGCCTAGAAACAGCTGGGCCTTTACACACACACACACACACACACACCCTTTCCCCTCTCACACTTTATCAGCGCTGTCAGATCTGGTGGAAGAAAGAAACACAGTGATACATGCCGGATCACACATGCATTGAGCACACACACACACACACACACACACATACACACACACACACACACACACACACACAGGGAGAAATTTAGGGAAGCATTGAGGAAGGAGTTGCGGTCAAGACTATACTGGCCAGTGCATCGTGTCACACACTTGTTCTCCCACACACAGTTCTTTCACACATGTGATATATTATGCATACATGAGTGTGTGTAACGCACTCACCACGGTCATAAATTAGATATATGGCAGCGGTGGTGGCAGTGGAGGAGGGGGTCCGCAGAGAGGAGAAGAGGAGTGTGTGTGTTTGTGTGCATGTGAAATGAGGGGAGGGGAGGGGGGGCACAGATGGCTGTGGCCTGAGGCATTCGAGGTACTGCAGCTAAACATCGTGACTGCAACACACACACACACACACACACACACACACACACACACAGAAGATTAAGTGTTGAGGTGCTGCTCATACAAACACTTCTACATATACTGTATAGAAGGGACCGGATACAGAGTTGCATACAATACAAACATATAGGCACTATTTCCAGTGTTCATATCAGACAATTGACGAAAAAATATCTCAAAGGTGGAATGTAACTAAGTACATTTACTCACATACTCCACTTAAGTACTAAGTTGAGGTACTTGTACCTGATTGATCACTCGCTAACAACAACAGCACTGGTACATTTCGATCTATAAAGCAATATGCAGCATACTTCCAGCCTACCTCTGCACTCTTCTGTGTGTCAGCTCTTCCAAGTGGTTGCTTTTTAATGTACCCTGGGTTTTAACAGATCTGGGGAAAGCTGCATTTTCCTACTCTGCACCTTGGACATGAAATAATCTTAAAAAATATCTAAAATTAGAAACACTTAAATCCATTGAGGAATTTAAGGACAGAGACATGTGCTTGTTTTTCCTGAGAGGCCACTATGTGTGAATAGTTGTTGTTTTATTGTGGATTTTTGTATTATATGTCTTATTTGCTACATTTTAAATGTGTTTTTAATGGCTGCTACCAGGGCCAGATCGTTCTTGTAGAATAGAGTTTCAATCTTAATGGGAATTCCTGGTTAAATAAAGGTTAAATAAGAATAAAAAACTTCACTACAGTATATAAAGTAGATCAAATACACTCCACCTCTACTTCCTGTCAGTATGAATGTAAGTACATTCATTTCTTAACTGCAGAAAGCATCACACTATGAATATTATTGTCAGTATTTTAACGAATTCGAGCGTCTGTGACTTCCTTTCTGACAAGCTAATCATCATGGCACACACATTATTAAATGTAAGATGAGTAAACTAAATCCCAACTTTTTTGGCATGTTCTATTGCCTGGTTTAATAATTATTGTGCACTCATACAGATGCCTGCACTGCTCCACTCTCAGCTCAGTTATTGTCTTAAATCAGGTCGGATAAAGAGTTTGACTGCGTCCTTACTGTGCTGCCCAGCCTTGTCCTCGTCCCTGTGATACATGTAAGAGTCTTTGTCTTTACTGTGGCCTTTCAGAGAGGCTGTCACCATCCAACAGCTTGCCTCTGTCACGGCTTGTTCACACACTACAACACAATAAAACTTTCGCCCATTCTCCTTCTCTTTTTCACCCCTCCTGGTGCTTTTTCATTCCTTCTCTCTGTCATTCAGTTTCTCTCCTGCTCTTCCTCCTCTCCCCGCCGCATTCCCCCATTCCTCCCCCCCCCCCTGTCTTTCACTCCCTCCCCTCCCCTCCCTGCCCCCGACTTGTCTGAACTCTGACAGGTGTGTAATTGAATGATTAACGACCACCAGAGTAACCCCCACCTCCCACACACACACACACACACACACACACATACACTTTATGTTAAAATGGAATTGTACATATTTATGCACACACATATTCATGCGCCAACACATTTCCACTTTACACATGTGTATTCATTTTGCTTCAATAGCCCAAATGGTCAAATTCAAACCAGTGGAGGTCTTGAAATGATGGAAACATTATAAGGAGAGTAGCAATACACCGAGTGCAATATATATTATCCTGCACAGGCCCAATGCTGCAATGCAATGGAGCTCATTTGACATGACACTGTTGTCATTTTAACAAAATGTTTCAACTTGTGTGAATTTTACAAAATGCATTTCCCACAAAAAAAAAATGTTATCCCCTTCCTCTGATTTGTTATAAGGCTTTACTCTCTGGTAACCACAGTACGCACACAATGAAACACAATGCACATAAATACATTGAAGCACGATCTCCTCCCCCTTTTTCCTCCTCTTCTCTTCATTTGTCAACATAAAGGCAGATTTTTATGCAGTGTAATTCCCACCGTCGAATGGAGTCTCTGTTGGTGAAAGGAAGGGCTGGCAATCTATCTGAGCCAATAATAAGCTGAGGGTATGACTATGAATGATACTGTGAGAGAGGGCTGTACACTGATGTATGAATAAAGTATGTGTTGTTGATTTTTCTGCTGAGAGTCCTGCCCGGGTTGTGGTGTTGCAGGTTCATACATTTTAGGATCGTTGTTTTCAAATAGCTGGAGAGGGGAAAAAAAATCTTTCAAGAGTGGTAATATTCATACATTATAGATGGAGTGCAGCGTTATAGATCAACAGGTTCAGTTGTTGTAGGGAGTTTGTGTATTCAAAGTAGAGCTCGGCTGATCCTGGATGTTTAAGGAAGATAGTGGTAACTGCTGACTAGTGGTTCAGGTCATTGTTGACCTTTTCTGTTTTGAACTACAGACTACAGACCACGATCTGTGCTATGAGCGCCTAAACCAGGGGTCAGCAACCTTTACTGATAGAAAGCAATTTTTGGCCCAAAAAAAGGAAATAAAATCTGTATGGAGCCACAAACGTATTTGAACCTTATAATGAAGGTATCTAAATTTCCCTATTAATATTACTAATGGCTCCGGATGAGCATCCATCAAAATATTTTACCACAAGTTAGCTTCTCTCATGATAATTTGCTACTTTAACTTTGCAGCATTGCCGGCGAAAGCACAGAAATCTGTCCATAAACTATTAAATTCTCAGTTGTCCTTTTTTGAATTTGGAATCCATAATTAGTCTAATTGCTAGGGAGACTCAAGACGAGCCACCGCCATTGAGGTTTGGCTAAATCTAGAGGAAAGGCGCCACATTGGAGATGTATGATGCACATTTTAGTTGAAGAAATGTTACAACACTTTTTAGTCAGTTTTAATAAACTACACATTTTTACAATCACAGAATATCTGTAGACTCTTAGTCTTGTTTTAAGTTGGGCTGAAATGCGAGAAATTTAAAATGACCTTTATAAAATATTACAATGATTCATAGGGGGGAAAATCACTGGATTTTATGTACTTTTTGTCTTCTTTTTTTTTTTTTTTTGGTATGAGGAAAGATTTTTAAGTGACTTTTTTAGAATAGATGTTGGACTAAACCAAAACACTTACAGTGAAACCTTCCCCATGTTTCTGTGTCTAAGTGATGACTGGTACCAACTGTTTTGAATCTGGTCCAGCATTGAGAGAGACCACTACAGCCAGCAGGGGCGAAACAGGCTGCAGTGTAAATCATGTTCACACCATAAATTTACATCCACTAATGGTGCTTGTTTTTTCCACTGACAGGCTCAGACTGTTGTTTTCAGTGTCTGAAAATATGAGGTACGTAAACAGACCTCTCTTGTTAAAGACTAAGCTCCTTTTTGTTTAACTAGAAACAGCCCCGAAATCGCTATCGCCAAACCCACCAGACTCCATTTAAATAAACAGTAACTTTGCTCGAAGTTGAAAGAAACAAAATTAAACTTGCAAAAGACATCTTGGTTTGTTTCTCAACAGTTCCAATAATCACCGACTCTAGTTGGGTTAATGTGAATGCTAAATTCACCCAGTTAGATGTGAAAATATGCTGGCTAAACTAAAGTTACTCTTTATTTAAATGGAGTCTTATAGGTTTCTGGACAGCAATCTTGGGGCTGTTTCTCGTCAAAAAGGATCTCACTCTGTCATAGACCCTTTCTATATAATGGTGTCAGACACTTGTAATAATCTCAGCCTTTTAGTGGCGCAAAAAAAGCACTTTTGGTGGATGTTAATTGATGGCACCAAATGCCCCAAATTGTTACGTTGCAGCCTGTTTTGCCCCTGCCCAATGCCAGCTCAATTAAAAAAAAAAAAAGCTATTCACATTAGTAACTTAGATACAAAGACATGAGAAAAGAAAGTTACCCATTATCATAACATAAATTATGGACAGTGTATGTTTTCAGTGTACACGTGACCACATTTTAACTCAAGGAATAAGTGTTTATTCATTTTATCATGTCATGAAAAAAAATAAAGTGTGCACATGCCGTCCCACAAATAGCTTTGTGTTAAACCAGCGTTCACCCCTCAATCCTCAGAGGTCATCCTGATGTGGAATAAGTTTGGACTGAGACAAAAGTTGCGAGGCCTGTTACGTGTCGTGAAAAAGCGAGAGGTGGAGAGTAAAAGTGAGGGACCCATCCTGACCAACATGCCCCAGGAATGAATGTGTGGAGGGACAAATGAGAGAAATGAAAAGTGGAGGGGTGCTGAGGTCAGGATCCGGGTGCCAGGGAGAACAGCCATTTCCTGTTGACCCCTGTTTGAACTCTGGCCCCTGACCCCGCCTCCTGCTCCAGGCCGAATGGGGGCAGGGTGAAGGGGTATTCAGTGTTTGTTGTGTGTTTGGGGTGCTGTGGGTGATGTAGGGTGGCAAAGGGTGGAATTATGTATGGATGTTTGACGGCTTAAAGGATGTAGATCAGAGAAGAGGTGAAGGCTAAGGACAGAGCACGTACATCGAGTTGCAAAACGATTGTTTAAGTTTGAAGAGTTTGTACATGTTGACATCCTGTAATTATCCTTAATTAAGGTGATAAACAAGTATGAAAGAAGATTGAAAGGACTGTAAAAGATCTACATGAGCCACAAGGAGCTCCGGCCCACGCTATGAGGCATTAAAGATAAAATCTTTTCCCTGTGATAACCCTGTCTGTGTGACAGATCACTGCACCTCAGAGTCACACAGAGGAGGGGACGGACTGATGTGACTTATGATTGGAAAAAAGGAGATAGATTAAACTATTTATCAAGAGAGGGTTGTGTAAAAGTGAGCGGAACATCTCATGAAGGAATCAAAATATTCCTGAGTCGTATAGATTATTGTAAATCAAGAACACCCAAGCTGGTTTGGGCTGCTTTTAATTATTTAATCATCTGTTTTTGACTCTGGCTGTGTCTGTGAGTGAGAAGAGGGGGCTTCAAATTTGTTAGTGTGATGATAGTTGATTTAAACATATCTGATGGATTGATAAAAGTTATAGGATAAGATGATGAGAAAAACCAAGCAACTGACGAGCTCAAACAGAGCTCAGAGGAAGGAATTTTCCCGCTGCTGTTGTGTTTCTGGGGGAAAATGCATTTGTGTTTCAGAGGAAAGTTGCTGCAAAACGAGCAACATTTTACAGTGCTTATAAAAGGCCAATCCTGAGTTGCTTTTGTGCTAAACCAGTGGTTCCCAACTGGTCCAGCAACAGGATCCAGATTTCTCCTTCGTCATTAATTCAAGGTCCACACCGTTCAATACATATAGTGTCATACTTGTGTTTGGCCATGTAGCCGAGCTAGTTTGAGAGCAAATTATGCCAAAAATCGACTGTACTTATAAATAAAGTGTGTTTTTTACAAACTTGACACGTTTGCGAGTCACTTGTGGTCCATACAGAATGGACCTGTGACCCACTTTTGTACCAGTTGGGAACCACTGCACATAACTGACTGTCAGTTTCTACATTTTCTGACAAACAGAGAGCCTAGACATTGGCTGGGTTCCATTTCCTGACAAAGTATTGTACAATATAAACTATACAAATCTCTAGAGTGAGTGGTTTTGGCCATCAGTGGTGATACCAGATGGAAACTTCCATAATTCAGACATTATGTGAGATGGGTCAACTTTGGAACAGACTTGAGAATATGTCCCAACAGCGAGCACAAAACCACCAACAATTTGTTTTCCCCATAATATTTTATACTTTTATTCAAAAGATCTCCCGGTAGGTGTCTCACCAAAATCAGCATTTTTAATTTTAGGGTGTTTTTTATCAACTGCACACTTCTGGCTTCTTTATGTATGATCTAATTAACAAAAACATGTTTAAAACTTTGTCGAAGTCGTCGAATATAAGTGCTTGGGCAGAGACTTCCGGTGTCAGACACCGACGACAAAAATTGTCTTTTCATGTCGGCATGATATGCGGCTGTTAGCATTGTTGTGTAACAGTGCACACTGGCATCAGGGGGAAATGCTGTGGGACATCAACGCAAGTTAAGGGGGCGAAAAGTCTGAGTATGGCAGGTGGGAGGGGATGTTGATGGATCCAACAATCAGATACTTTCACCCAGGAGGCTGGTGTAGTGACCCACCGTCCAACACTGGATGGTTGTGAGGTCGGAAACAGAGGGCTCGGCGAGGGCAGAGCACCTGCTGCAGCGAGCGAATATGCCATCCACTGCCATTTTGATTTGAGCAGTGAACGTCACTTCAAGCCGTAACCATAGCCCCCCTGACCCCCCTTAGGTGCGCCACTGCTGACGTGCAGTTTCAGAGTCTGTACACTATCTACCCAGTTCCTCAATACCCTCCAAACACATGACTGTTGCTGCTGTCAGAAAACCCATCACCTCCTGGCCACAGGGAGAATCAGACAACATGCAAAAACAGACAACCAGTGACAAGTCTTACAAAAAAAACATTTTAATACTTTAACTGTATTTCCCATCATCATTCAGAAATGTTTCAGCAGTCCGAGCAGAGTGGAGAGGGAGCCGAATGTTTCAAGAGTCCTTTGGCTGCAGCTCCCCTCACACACTACCGTGACACACAAAAAATGTACTAGAAATGCTTACAGAGATTTTGTGTCTGTGTGTGTGTGTGTGTGTTTGTGTATGTATATGTATATGTATATGTATATGTGTGTGTGTGTGTGTGTGGAAATGGCTTTCAGTGTTGCTGCTATGTGTGTGTATGTTGTGTGTTTGCATGTGTGTAGGAAAGATCCTAAGGTAACGGACGCCTGTTGGCATCTTAAGGAGGTCAGTGGTACGAGAGCGAGGCAGACTGGAAGTCATTCATAGTGTTTAGCTTCATGCTGAGGAAGAGCACTAATATTTCGACAAGCTCACGTGAAGCTGCATCTGCCTGGAGTGGCACACATAAATATAAAAATAGAATAAGAAAAAACTCAAATCAGCTTTGAGTAAAGTGTGTGTGAAGGTGTGTGTGTTTGTGTGTGTGACAGTCAACGAGTGCAGGAAGACAGGGAGAAGTGAAGAAGGCGTGTTCACAGGATCGAGTCCCATCCAGTAACGTCCGTGTGCTGTCGCAAAGTCTGGGGACAAATATTCATCTGTCTCTTCGAGCCGTTCGACTGTCGTCTTGTGGTTCAGCAGGCATGATGGGAAGTGTGGTTTAAAGCATGTGTCTCACCCACAGGACACAGTGGAGACATTTGGAGAGGAGGAAGCACTTCTACTCTGAAAGAGGTATGGCTTAAACCTGTGGGTCCAGACTGTGTGTGTGTGTGTGTGTGTGTGTATGTGTGTGTGTGTGTGTGTGTGTGTGTGTTTGAGTGTAATGTTTATGTCTACTCGTATGTGTGTGAGTGAGTGGAACAGCTACATTGAGGTCAGTGTCTTTCAGTGGGGAATGTAAACTTTTGGAGCAATGTGTCTTTTTTTCTATAAATAGTGTTCAGTATGCGTCATCACACATACACAGCACACACACACACGCACACTCATATCTCACCGCACACACTCACACATTCATACAGTACATTTCCCTCACACACACACACACATAACTCCGACTCCCCCCCCCACAACTAGTGTGCATGTATGTCCAGTCCCTGGGCGAGGAGTGGCTCTGCGGGGTGTGCATGTGGCGGCGGGTGGAGCAGCATGGCGGCATGGGGGTGAGGGCCCGGGTAAGGGTGGAGGGAGGGTCCCGGGTGGGGAGGATAGCCTGGTTGGGACAGTAGAGCGCCTGGGTAGTCACCCTGCAGAGAAGACATCCCCTGGAGACCTGGTGGGAAGACACAGGTTTACATTTACAAGTGGGATATTTTTTATGATTTAGCTCCACTGAAGCGGATAAATACAGAACGGATGCAGTGCACAGGATTTAATTTAATTTGGCAAACCACCCTCAATCACAGAATCTAAATCCTGCTACTTTAACCCCATGTTATGCAGTTCTCTGCCGTTGTTTTAGTAGATTTCACTTTGTTAAAATCATCTTATTCCACTCTGTCTGACGGTATCACAAATATTCTGTACCAGCTCTTCCTAGGTCGTAACCATTGTTATAAAAGTTCCCCTTAAATACAGACAAACATACACTCATCGTTCACTTAAATAGGTACACCTATTCAACTGCTGGGTAACACAAATAGTTAATCAGCTAATCTCATGGCAGCAACTCAGTGTATTTAGGCATGTAGACACGGTCAAGACAACCTGCTGAAGTTCAAGCTCAGCATCAGAATGGGGAAGAGGGTTCAGTCTGTTGTTGTGACTTTTGGTGGTCAGCGTACCTTTAGTTCACATTTAAATCATACAGATTATTCCTTTAAAGCATCCATCCACAGCTTCCAACACAATGCTGCCTTCAATAACTTCGTCATTTAATTATGTTCAAATTATAGGAAAAATAACAGGAGTTTTTGGAAGGCTGAGTAGGAGTCTGCACGGAAACTACCTCTGACACGTCACTAAAAAGTACTCACTCACTCTTGACTCATGCCTTTAAATATTTATATTCACAGTATTTAATTAAAAAGCACAGTGAAGATTAAACAGAGTATAAATATTTATATGTGAATTTTTATTTAAAATTACTCACTTCAACTGTGCCCCCTTAAAGCCATATTTCTTTTAAATTTTTATTTTACTTTTTTTGCGAAGACTCAGCAGTGACTGTGTTTTTTATCTAATCTGTCCTTACATGGACTTAAAGGGTGATATGCTCTCTCTCTATTTTTTTTTTTTGTTGTTCTCCAAAAATCCTTTGGAAAGACCAAAGATTAAAACTAACAGTGTTAAAGTCTCCAGCGCCTGTGTGGCCCTCAACCCCACAACTATTTGTTCCCAATGAAGAGGTAAATCTTAAAAAATATGCATTTAGTTTCATATTTTAAAAGGTTTATTAATTTTTAGAAACAGTTGGCCACTGTAGTTTTTAATAAATGTCACTTAAACAGGAGGAAATAATGGAATTTGAGGGACTATTTTCAGACGTGGATTAATCCACATTTGGAGCTCTGGTGAGTATTTGGGGCTGCAGGACGGTGCATGTGGGATTGAGTCAAAATAAATAACCGTGTGTGTGTTCATGATGATGAAGAAACGTTCGAATAGTTTTTGGACAACAATGGAACTCAGAGGAATAAAATATCAGGCTTTGTTTACACAAACAATACTGAGAGTAGAATCAGTTCATTGTCTTTGTTTTTTCATGGGATTTGTTGACAGTGAAAAATATTCTATATCATTGTCATTATCCTGGAGTTGTGTATTTTGTGCTCTGTTCTGTACGCATGTGAAGAAGAGCAGTATTTCCCTACAGGCTACTGTACCTGCTGTTCGTAGCCCAAGGTGGGCCTGTCCGTCAAGCCCGTAGCCCCCAAGAGCTGCTCCCTCTGGGCTGTACGGGCCACCCTGACCTGTGAGACAACACACACCGTCAGACACAGATATACAACACACACACACACTCGTATATACACATGAACTGAGAGAGCCAGTGACCAGCTGACTGACTTATAAACACCGACCTGAGCGATTTGACTGGTCAATCATCGGCTGAACTATTCTCCTCCTGGCGTTGATGAACCTGCACAGGGGACAGAGACGTAAAGAAAGAGTGTGTTCAGAAACAGGGAGAGAGATGGACGAGGCCACCCGTTAATGAAGAAAAAGGCTGACCGGGAGACTATTAACCTTTTCCATTTTACAACCACTTAACCCTTTTAGAGGGCAGAGTAAATCAACGTTAGGGCAGAGCAGGTATTGATCGCCCTGTGATAATTGATTGATCTGCATTGACTGGGTCACTCTGTGTGTTTGCTGCAGCGGGGTACAAATAAAAACATGTAAGTTATCAGATTGCAGAATCTATTGTTTGACATGTAAAGCACACTTCCTCTTTTGGATATGTTTCTGTCTCAGTATCTGAGGTGCAGACATGAAACATTATGACAGAACTAACTGATCAGAAACATGAAAACGTCCCGTACGTGTGTGTGTGTTCTGCTTGTTGAGATACACGTGTGCCTGGGGAGCACACAGGGGATTGTGGGGCAGTAAACCATCTGATTATTGGATATTGATTTGCTATTCTGTTTTATGAACATAGAGCAAGTGGATTTTACTGTGCTGCAGCTTCAGAAAAAGATGCTTAGCAAGACATTTCTTCCTCCGTTACGAGCCCCTCTCTAATAAAATAGATTACAGTCTCATGGCCTAAAAGTCTCGTAAAAGTGCGACCTTTCATTCAACTGACATTTATTTGCACAAAACATGCACGATAAGGAGTTACCAAGCAAAAACTGCAATAAGAGTGAGCTGTAAAATGTAGATACTGTTCATTTCTGCACCAAACTATCACGCCAATATGTTATTGACGTGGCCGCAGCCATGCTGTTAAATTGAAAGTTGGCGTTTTACATTTAAACATGACAGTTTAACTGATTATTGGTGAGCCACAGGGCTAGAATTAGTGTATTGATTGAGAGTGCACTGACCAGTTGTTGACCTGTAAGATGGTCAGTCCTGTGTCCTGGGACAGCTGCTTCTTCTGCTCCTCAGACGGGTACGGGTGCTGGGGGAGGACATACAGAGCAAGGGTTAATTTCAAATTTAGTCCAAAAATATCAGTAAACATAAATAACTCTCCTCCAAATCCAAAAACTAGAGTGCTCAAACTAATATTTGTGATGTCACCGGGTATAGAGTCTGGGGCTGCTGTGTAGACAGTGAACAACTGGTGGGTCTTGGTCCAAAAGTGGGTCATGAGTCCATTCTGAATGGACCACAAGTGACTCGCAAACATGTCAAGTTTGGTAAAAAACACATTATTTTGAAGCGTTGTTTCGTGCTGTAGAGTTAGTGACTAATGGACAGCTACTTGACAGAGACAGCAAACTAGCTGGACGACATGGCCGAACATAAGTATAACGCTAAAGTTATTAAACTGCCTGGACTTTGAGCTAATGTCTAAGGAGCTAGACCAGTTGGTATAGCCTAGATCAAATCTTCCTGATGTCTCGCTAACGTCCGAGTAGACATCTGTTTTCACTGTGTTTTCAATTGCGGAGATTTCGCCAAACTTGTTTATGTGTATTGTCAATTTCAGCAGGAGCTGTACCATTTAAAGATTAACAGTTAAACACGATGGTCCGACCTATCTGACGTCTCTGCTGTGCTTATCGTCTTTGATAAACCAAATCTACGATCTCGGAAGCTAAGCAACGTATTGCTGTGGACGGGGGCCGCAGCAAAACATATTTTGGCCACCTAAAAAAAATCAATATCAGCTTAAGTGTACACTATATTTGGAATATTTTCACTGCTTTCCCTTACACATCAATCGGGGCAGCATTAGACCAGCAACTCCCGCGTTGTGCCAAGTAGAATAAGTGTTTTGTCCGTGTAGTCTGGTGGCTTTGAGATAACAGCTTTAATTTAGGTACATAAGTCAACGTCAATGGAGCAGCTCCAGACTTTATACTTAATGACATCACAAGTTTGAGACTTAATTCTCTGGTATTTTGATTGGACTTTCCTAAGCCACGGAAATAACACTGGAATACCTCATTTAGGTTGTGTTACCCTTTAAAGAGAGCAAAAACCCAGCTTTTTTTTTGTCCAAACATGACTGAATTCTTGTGGATCAACAACAGAATAATCTCGAGGCAACTAATGACGTAATGTAACTTCATCTTAAATCTACAGTTGCATGTGAGAGAAAGCTCGGTGTGAATACTGATGACCTTCCATCTGAATTCACATTTTCAATCTCAGCAAGCCCTCGGTCTCCCTCTGTATTCCTCTCTCTCGCACACACACACACGTACTGTAATAATTGGAGTGAAGCAACATTTGACCTGCCTCATTTAGTAGCTAATTACCTCACCAACAATTACTCACTCCATTTCTATCACTTCCACAGTTATTCAATAGCGAGCATATTCACATAATCACTTAATCCCCCGATTTTTCATTTAATTTAATTGACCTCCATTACACACTCGGTTCCCTCTTCTGTCTGTTCCTGTCAGTGACGTTTTGCCTCACACTAAATCCTCTCTTTCAGTAATTAGTCTCTCGTGCAGCGCCGTCCACCAGCTTTCCTTTGTTTGTTACAGCCCTGCAGGTTTTAATTATTGTCCAAATCCAATATTTGTCTTTGATGTGATAAAACTGTGACAAAGCTTTCTCACCGACAGGTGCTGGAAGAGCCACGCTCTCATGATGTTTGTGGCCACTTTGGGGAAGATTCCCCGCTTCTTGTTGTTCCTCCTGTCTCTGTCGGAGTCGTCGTCGTCTCCTGTACTGGGGGAGGCAGCTCCTCCGTCCAGACCATCGCCTGCAGGGATGCACAAATCATATTTCAGGGACTGTATGAATGTCTATCAGCTGATACAAGCTCACAGTATTTTCTGATATGTTGCAATAATGTGTGTTTTACAACTAAAATTGACCAATTTTGAGTATCCAGCTTTAACAACAATGATTTGCTAATGAGATAAATCTAATCTAATCTAAGTAATCTTAAAGGCACAGGTCACCCCAAAATCTTACCTGTAGTGCTATTTATCAGTCTCAGTTGTTTGGGTGTGAGTTGCCGAGTGTTGGAGGTTATTGGCCGTAGAGATGTCTGCCTTCTCTCCGATAAAATGTGACTACATGACACTCAGCAAGTGGTGCAAAGTATCCCGAAAATACATTTGAAAAACTCAACAGCAATGTCTCTCTCTCTGCACAGTTTCACGTAGGAACTTTTTTTTTCTACCAAACTATACCTGCCAACCGTATCACTGTGCAGAAGGAAGCATGCATCTAGTCCTAGCTCACCTAGCACCACTGAGCTAGCTAGCGTTATAGCTCAGCCGAGGAGGACGCCATTAATGTGTATGTCTCACACTGTCAAGAGCAAGAGCCTCTCGTCCATGAGTAGATGCACGCTTCCTTCTGCACAGTAACTCAGTTTTCCGGGGGTAGTTTGGTAGAAAGAAAATAGTTCCTACTTGAAACTGCTCACAACAAGGTCTGTGGATTATCTTGAGTAACTGAGTCATGATTTCTGGACGGAGACATTGCCGTTGAGTGTTTCCAAATTTATTTTTTGGAACTTTGAGCACCACAAGCCGAGTGCCGGCTAGTTGCATTATATTGGAGTGGAGGCAGACATCTCTACGGCTGATATCTCCAACACTCTGCAGCTCACACCAAAACAGTCTAGATTTATAAATAGCTCTACAGGTAAACGGAAAAATATGTTTTTTTGATTTTGTGGTGTACTGCCCCTTTAAGACAGAAAATCAAAATGTTAATACAGTGCAGTCTTTTCTCACTCATACAGTATTTCCACTGTGTGTATATATGTGTGTGTGTGTGTACCTGTGTCGCTACAGTTGTCTGCTGTGCTGTGTGAAGGCAGGCCGCAGGTGCCTGGCGTTCCCAGGGGAGTCGTGGCACATTCATCTGGCTCCCGTAACCACGATGCATTCTGCAGGGAGAGAAGAGACAGAGAGGCGATTGGTGGAGGAGGTGGAGCAATGGGAAGATGGAGAACTCCCAGCAGGTGAGAGTGAAACACACGGTCATTATTCAGACATCCAGTGAATGCAGATGGGCAGGTGAGCGGTGGTGTCGCTCCTACAGCGTCACTGCATGCTGTTTAACATCCTGCACTCTGACAGCTTGTTTCACCTGCTCCGACAGACTGGTGCAGGATCCGGTGAAGTCCTCCATGTCAGACTTGGAGCCGCCCTCCCGGTCGTCCAGGATGAGGTCTGTGGGCATTTTGCCCTTTAGACAGGTGATGTAGCGGTGGCAGAAGTTATCGCACAGATCATGCACCTGCGGAAACAGATTTACATTCATCATACTGTTAATTGACTTAATCAGAGCCTATGTGTTAATTAAAGGACAAGTTCACATTTTTTAAAGCCTCTCTTAAAGCAATTCACACATCTCCATATGTAATGTAATGTAAGACTGACCAACCTTCTCTAACTCCAGTAAATGAAAGCGAAGAACCTGTATGGCCTGGATCATCTGTGGAGAGGAGAAAGTGGATTTCTTATCAGCACATATCCCACAATGCACGTGTGAAAAAGCGCGTTTATACTTTCATGTGATTTCTGTGCACGCCGTACCAAGTTGTCGAGCTCAGGATTGGAAGAAAATATGGGCTTCTCCGAACGGATCTGCGACGCAAAAAAACCAAATGACTACAAAACCTAAAAACATCCTTTCACTGATGTCTGTTCTGTGATTGGCTCTCACGGCTGCCACTCACCTGTTTTGCAAATGCGGCGATGTCATCGTTGAAGGATTCAGAGGAGCAGACGTCGCTGTGATTGGTCATGCCGGGGAGGTGGGAGGTGGCTGAGAGGGAGGCGGAGTCTCGAGGGGAGCAGGTGGCGAGCTCGCACTTTTCAAACACTAAGGCCAGCAGTGGAAACAGTGGGTGACTGCACACGCACACACACACACACACACACACACACACACATATATATATACACAGTTAACATACTATACATAAACACAGTAACAGTTGACATAGTGTACACACGATACATTCACAGAAGGTGTTACAGAAACTTTATAGCACAGACAGCTGTAAACACTTCACATGTATTTTAATATTCGCCACACAAATATAAACCGTTTGTCAATCTGCTAAAAGCGCAGATGTAATTTAAACAATGTTGTCGCTAACAGGCTGCATAAATCATTATTTCCTCCACATCTAGGGTTTCAAACACACATGCTTACCCGTAGATCTGGTCTTTGTGGTGTTTGAGGGAGTCGGGTATGGTGGGTCCGTAGTGTGGGGGAGGAAGCGGCCTGACATCGTCCCCGTACCCCCCCACCGACATGCCCTCCGACCCTGAGTAGTGCACCAGCTCTTCATACTGAAACACAATTAGATGGAAAGACGGAAAACATGAGACACATTCGACATCTGTGCTTGTCTGACATCAAGTCGTATTGTGAGTGTGTTGTGGAGCTGAGCTGTCAGGGGGCTTCTGAGACACGACTTACTGGACGAATGCTCAGTTAGGAGATCTGCTGCTGCTCTTTTACAGCTGCAGCAGTGTTTGAATTGTTGAACGAATTTGGCGCTGCTTATTAAGAACAGAACTTAATGTGGTTTGTGTGTTTATTAGGGCTGCAGCTAACATGTATTTTCACTGAACCTACAATTGTTTCTCGATTAATTGTTTGGTCTATAGCTCCAAAACCTAAGTTGACATGTACAGTTTGCTTTTTTTTTCTCCAACCAACATTCAAAAATCCAAAGATAGTCAATTTACTATCGTAGAAAACTAAGAAAAACATTTCTCTTACATTTAAGAAGCTGGAACCAGTTAATTATGGGCATTTTTGCCATAAAAAAAAAATGATTTAAAACATTACTAAAATGGTTGCTGATTATTTTTTTTCCAATCCACTGATTGGTTAATGCACCAATTATTTCAGATTGCATGTGTATACATGCTATGGCTGCACAATATGCCCAAAAAAATTATATCGCCATTATTTTGACTGCAGATTTAAGTGGGAAGGAAAATTTTGTATTTCATCTTCACTGAAAAAAATAGAAGATGGAGTGATTTTTGCTGGTGTCTGTACCAAAGCGTGTTCCCTTACATCTGGAATATGATTTGTAGGCATTGTAGGTATCTCTGTAGCACCACAATGCTTCATTAATAATGATACGTTGTGACACGTTTTACCTTTACCAAAAAATTGCAGCTCCTACAATTCTGATTTTGCACTTGGCCATTTCGATTACATTTCGATTACTTGTGCAGCCCTCGTACATGCATATGTTTTTGTCAGTTTTAATGATAGTAGTGTTGTAGTGGGGAAGATGTTTTAATCGTTGCAAGCAAAACAAACCCCAGTATCAACAAAAATCAACAGTGAGAAGAGCATAAAGTCCTTTTTATCAAATCATTCTGTCTAATTTACATTGATGCATTTTGGCTATACTCCAAGTGTGTGTGTGTAAATTGATGGAGCAAAGTCCAGCTGTGTGTGCACATCCCCATTCCCTCATCAGGAAAACTCTCTCACTTCAGTTGAAGGATTACATGCTGCTGAAAATCCTGTCACCCTCAGGATCATAAACCCTTTTCAAATGCACTTGGATAACCTCTGAATCTCAAAGCAAGTCAAGATAAAAAAGCAGATTTTCTCGGTTCTTGAAAAGTCTGCTGTTTTGGTGCTTAGCAGAGGAGCGAAGGAGGAGACATGTAAAGAGGGAGATGAGATCCATGGAGAAAGACGATGAGCCTGTAGCTGCTAATATCGTCTCCTCCCTCCTCAACTCAGACTAGACAGGAGCCGTGCTGAGACGTCCCTCACAACCCGCTGTGACAGCCTCACAGGGGCCCGCTCACACACCCTCCAACACAGTGAATCAGACACACATATGGCACGCTCACAGATGAAATCACACACACATGCACAGACACAGAACAGACACAACTTGTACATGTTGCATCATGAATATACATGTGTGACTCTCTGGTTTCCCCCCTCTCTTTCTCTGTGTTAGCGAGCTAATTTGTGCTTCGCTGCAGCCTCTGTCTCTGAGGCATCGTTGCTCAGGTCAGCAGATCTGCTTCTGTTCTCTTTCTGCTGGATTAAAGGGACTCCTGCCGCAGTCCCAAAGGGCCAGAGGGATCACAGACGGACAGCACCTGCTAGGTGGCCTGGCCCCGGACACCTTTCACTTCTGTATTATTTTAACCAAGCTGTAAAAGTTATGATCTGCTGAGCCTAGTTCTTCTGTGGACACCGTTCCCAAAGCAGGCCACCACGAGGCTGTGATTTACTACACAAGTGTGTGACTGCAACAGCCTTTTATTTGCTCAGATTTTTAGTGATTAAAATATTTCCTTTCATTTTAAGATACATTTAAACACTATCAAAACTCAAAATGGCTCACAGTGTCCAATTTGTTTGCACTCCACACATAAACTTTTGGACAAAAATCTTGGTGTTACTAGAATCTAAATTGTAAGTGGTGACACAGCAACAGTGAAACCCAACATCAAAGCAATTACACTCTCTATGGTGACCTCTGGGAATTAAATAAAAGAGAAATTAAATTTCATGTGCATGCACTGTCCTCTTGCAGACCCCTCTGCAGGACCCCTGGAGGTCTCTGGACCCCACTTTGGGAACCACTGTCCTAAATGGCTTATCAAATTGTTGTATTCCAGAGTCCCATATGGCCACCGGGATCACAGAAAGCACCTGCTCTGAGGCCCTGGCCCGGGACACCTTCTAGTTTTTATGGAGTCTGGCTATTAACACAATCACCGCTATCGGATTGCGCGTCTCTCTTTACGCACGGCTCCTATCGGGTTTCTGCGCGTCCAGCGGATCAAAGCGCACAAGTCGAGATGACAAATTCCGCGAATTTTCCCTTTTTTTTTAAGTCACGGAGCTGGTAAACAGGCTTCAGATGGCAGGACAACAAGTTTTAATTGTGCTTTTTCAAGCGATGCAGAAAACTTTTACGGGCCTGACAGGCTGCTTCATCTGGGGAAACATGCAGTCTGTGCAGAAATAACGTCATTTCACTTTGAACTGGATTTATATTAAACTGAAACATTAAAGGCTGTTAAATAAAGGGTAAAAAACGAAGACAAAATTCGGTACTCATATTTCAGACGCTCCTAAAGTCTAACTGAATTAATAAACTTGCTTAACTATTTTTAAAAAGCCGGGTACATCTAACTTTGTTGACATTTCCATGTTATGTTATTATAATAGCTATTATCTTAAACTCGTTTCTACATAAAAAGCACATGCAAACTAACCCTAACTTTCCCAGTGCCTCGAATTAGGAAAATAAAAAGTAAATGTGAATTTGCTTGAAGTTTAGTTGTTTTTCTGCACTTTTAGAAACAAGACTGAGGACAACATAAAGTTGAAGCAAACGTGCAAAAGTACTTATTTAAAGCTGCCTATAGTTTTTTTTAAGCTATACAGATAGAAGTTTGTGACTCTTTAATTTAAAGCAGATAAAACAGCAAATCAAAATGGACCTGACTGCACAGTGCCATAAAAAAGAAAACTTTTAAAACACTCTTCCAACGTGTTTCCACCAAACATGCATTAGATCTTTAACCTCCATTTTGTTCTCTTAAAATTTCGCCCAATAAATGCTTTTGTTTCTCACACTGTGCAAAATAGAATAGTGCAGTATAAAGTTGAAATGCTCCATGAAAAATAACATCCATGCTACTTTTTTTAACATCCAGTAACCAGTTCGTATAACCTGTAGCTGCACAAATGACCAGTTTACACCCAGAAACTACATTTATATTATTAAACTAACAGCAGAAACCTATTTAACTTTGAAAATCTGCATTTAAATTTGATGTTTAAGCTGTTGTTGGTTGGTTTTGTATGTGTGTGTGTGTGTGTGTGTGTGTGTGTGTGTGTGTGTGTGTGTGTACTCCTCAGCTCTGTTTTCATACAGCACTGATTTTCTGTCTACACACTGTACACTTCTAATTGCTCTCCTCCACTCAGAGCTTCGCCTGCTGTCCATCAGCCACTGTCTTTGTCCAACACCACCTCCACCTCCAACATGCCTCTGAATCACTGTAGCAAAAAAAAAAAAACCTCACCTACTTACCAAGCTGAAGAGCTGCATCTCCTCTCTGACCTACACCACTCTAACCCTTATGTGCCATTATAACGCCTGACTGACATTGCACAATAAATCCATATCACTCAGAGGGGAGGATGAAACATAGATCCAAATCAACAGTTCCTCAGAAGCGTTTTGAGAGATTGCTGCTATCAGCATTGCAAAATATAGATAACATAACCTCAACTGAACTGCATTTCACTTTATGAATTAGAGGTTCCTGGTTAAAGTTTTTTCTTTGCAGCACCATTAAAGCGCTTAGAAATTAATATTTTGTGGTACATGCAGAGCATTTGTAATAGTTTTACAGTACAAAAAAGGGCACGTTTTCCTGTTGTTTTCTAAACATGAAGTCCATGCCAGTACAGTCCACTAGTCTGTTTCCAGTGGGCCTTGTGTTTTGTGTGTCTGCCTGCTACACCCGACCACAGAGTGCAAAGAGGATCCCCAACCATACGCTCCCATTATGGTGCTTCTCTAATTACCTCTTCTTTAAAGTGATACAAAATCTGTTAACCGCCAGATTCTGCTTTAAACCATTCTCATAATTATAAATAAAACAGCAGACCTACCCTCTTCTCCATGCGCCTCGACAGCCAGTCCTACACCGGAGATGATGATGCGCTGCTCGGTTAGTCCAGCGAGCTTTGCCCCCTTCCTGTGTCCCCGTGGTCCTGGAAATAAAAGTATATTTTTCATTAACACAGAAGCTGCAAACATGATAAACATCACGCACAAACCGCCAACACGGATTCAACAACAACAATATAAGGGTGAGGGTGGAAAACAGTGAAGACCTGCTCCCTGTGTGTGTATGTGTGTGTTTACTCCGTGCCCATCGCGTTTTATATTACATTAAGACGGGACTGGAGATTTTATGGACGTTGATATCCTTGCCTGCGCTATTGTCGATGTGAGCTTAATGGTTTATAATACACTTAGCGGCAGTAAACGCTATAATAAAGCTCGCAGCCTAATAAATGCAATTGGCTGATGCTGTTGAGTAATGTAAAAAAGGGCTCCCAGTGAAATGGTGTAAAATGTCCCACCGAGACGTAAATATCCAGTCCTGTTCGGGCCGTGTCCGGTGTAGTCCAGAAACCCGGTGTAAGGGAGCAGCGGTTTCCTGCAGCGCCTCGCCTCCGCCTGGTGCGCCTCTCGCTCCGGCTCGCAGCCCGTCGGGATGCTCGGTGGCTGTGGAGGGCAGACAGAAAGCGTCCCTTCCTTTTTGGCTCCTTGTGCTCGCTGTCCGCGCAGCATACGGCGACAGGCTGGAAAATGTCACGGCTGGGAGTGAGCGATGGTGTTTTCTGTCTCAAGAGGAGAGAAGAAGAAGGAGGAGGAGGAGGAAGAGGAGTGGTGATGGTGGTGGTGGTGGTGGCGGTGTGCGGGGAGGTTTCGCAGGGTCAAAACGCGACGGGGTCTCTTGCCCCCCCTCCTCCTTTCCTCCATCCCTCCTCCTCCTCTTCCTCCGTTACTCCTCCTCCTCCTTATCACACACACAAACGCCAGAAAAGAAGAAGAAGAAGACCCCCGCGATCGTTTTATCTCGTCTCTCCTCCCGAGCTTCTCCATCATCCCTCCATCCTTCCACACTTTCTCCCTATCCCCGCTGCAGCTGCGCTATCTCGGGATAGAAGAAGAATCGTGCTCTGTGCGGGATGGAGCCCGTTCAACAGTCTATTAAACTCTAGACAATCAATTAAGGTGATAAGAACAGTCTGTGTTGGGTATGAAATCCCTTACACGATCGTGTCTGCAGCTTGGAAACAGATATTTCTTTTAAAAAGTGGCAGTGGATTCGCCTCAAAATCTTGATAAGTCTGATAACAAATGCAGCACATTGGAAATATGCACTTTTAAATGCACCCAGAAAGAAAAATTGCGCAATCTAAATGTGTCTGGCCTGCAGGAGAGTTAAGTTTTAAGGGCACTTGCAGCAAAAATAAAGAGTTTTAATAAAGTTTCTCCTCATACAGGGTCATAAATAAGTTTGAAGCGTGCTACACGACAAGAAATTCACTGGCTGATAATAGCTTTCAAAGTGTTTTATTGTTATTGTCAATCAATTGTGAGTCAGCCTTTTGACACAGCCCAAATGTCACCCTTTGGCCCTCTTTTGTTGATTGGGAGAAGTGAGAAAACACATCGTGAGAAAGTTTAATTTTAACCAGAGAGGAGAAAAGCCTTTCACATGTCGGTGGAATAGCTAAACTCCCAGTCTTGTGTTGTAAATGTCACCTCAGTAACATAATAATTATTCAAAACGCTCCTCTTCCCCCGGTCCCGCTGTGAGGGGCCAACAGGCGGCTGCACTTCAATCAGCAGCGGCTTGGCGGGGAACAGCGGGCCGAGGCAGGCGTCTCCGTGGGCGGCATGGAGTTTGACCGTGGGGCGGCCTGTGAGGGCCCCGCACCGAGCGTACAGCCAGGGGTCTTTTAACTCTGCAGGATGCTGGTTTCCTGCAGGCGTGATCACAGCGCTCAACCCCCTCCTACACTGAGCCATGAGGCAGTGTCAATGGGCTGGAAAAGACGATCCAAGGCTTGTTTTCACTTTAACAGGTTGAATGAAAAGGATTAACACTGAGGTGAGCATCATCTGAGGAATTCATCTTCACAGGGTTTTGGGGTTTATTATTTCTCTTGGTGGAGGGCCTTCACAAATCACAAGTCATGGCCAGTGTTTTTCCTCACTCAGACCATAAATCTAAGGTCTCAGTAACATTTATCTAACAGACTATTATCTAAACATGTAGATTACTCTCATTTACATCACAGACACTAAAGGATCTGACATTTTTATCACTTCTCCTTGTGTTAGTGAGGCAACGCCTGTAGTTTTCTGCACTGCATAATGTTAACACAACATATGTTGTCCCCAAAAAGACACACAGATGTCCTCTAATATCACACACCCTTGTATACATAGAACAAGATTTATCTTAGTATTGTCACCATGCACAGGCGTATAAAAGAGCAGGGTGAAGTGAAATATTACAGTAAAATAATAAGAAAAAAGAATCTCACAGGTTACAGAGTGTCTTTATATGGGAACAACTATCAGTAGAAATCCATCCTAACAAAACTTAGACACACACTTAGCACTCATTTTGGTTTGATACTTCTTACAGTAAGTGTTTTGTTTTACAGATGACATGTTTCAGAGGTCCTCTACAGTAATTTTGCACTGCTTATAGGGTCATAAAGACCATAGATGTAAAACATGGTTACATACAATAAATTTTAATCTGCTTTATACCTTTGATTAATGTTGACAGTACTTTTTACACAGCAGCCTTCACAAATCCCAAATAAGCCCATTTAGATTTCTGACACTGGAGTTTTATAACTTTATTCAGAGGAGAAAAGTATCTCAAACATAAGTAGGATCACTGTATGATGACATTATGTACATTTATTTAAGTGTAAATGCTCTTTTTGGTGAACACAAATGTTTTAATAATCCATGGCCTTTATTACAAAACAGGAAATACTTTGGTATGGTGGCCCTGAGGGTCCAAACATTACAACGCTTCACAAAACACTACAATACTTTAGAAAACAATGATGTTTCAGAAAACAACACATCTCACAAAACACAACATTTCACTAAAGAGTACATTTTATTTATTTTTTTTTAGAAAACTACGATGTTTCTGAAAAGTACATTTCACAAAACTCGCCAATATTTTAGAAAACAACGATACTTCAGAAAACACAAGATCTCACAAAAACATAACAACATTTCACAAAACACTATGAAACTTTAAAAAACACAACATTTCAGGAAGCACAAAATTTCACAAAACTACAATACTTTAGAAAACAACGACATTTCAGACAACATAACATCTCACAAAATGTTCTGAATGTTATGTTTTGTGAGATTTTGTTGTGTTCTGTAAATAGTCCTACTTTATTTCTGTTCAATACTTTTCTACACATTGAGTTTTAGTAAGGTCAGAAGAAAGAAAACAGAGCCTTTAATGGTAAAACTTTTGTTGGTTTTGCAATTATTATTAAAACAATGAAGACATACAGCCAATGGAAGGCAAATTTTCTATTTTCTGCTCCAACATGAAATAGTTTTCCTTTTGATGCCTTTAGAAGATGTTCTTATCGTCTTGTTAACACTGTAACAAACTGAACATAAAATTCTACCTACTATATAAATCTTTAAGTTTGAGCATCATGTCAGATCTTCTCAGCAGCATATGACTTGAATACTCTCATTTATACTCTGTTTTGTTAAATGCATTGTTGGTTTTAATATGCAGAAATGGTTACTTGTCTGAAGGCAAACTTCCAGGTGAATGCAGGTTTACCAGATTCCCTCTGGTTGTGGAGCTCTGCTGTAAAAAACAAGCTCCTCTCCTGCACCACACAGCTGAATATCAGTCAGGCAGGTTCACTGTGGGACCATTCTGCATGTCAAGGCTGCTGCAGTTATTTGTCACTCCCTGTCAAGGCTCAAGTGCTCGCTCCCCTGCACCCACCAAGGCCTGTTGAGGGCGTGCGCTCGGACTCACATGCAAGTGTGTCCATGATGGCGGTGCATGTTTGTGTGTCTTTGTGTGCTTGCTTAGTTGTTTGCTTGCGTGCTGGTGGGTCAGTGTCAAGGTGCTCCTATTCTAAGTCGGGCCTCACTGCAGGCGATGCCCTGGGCTAGAAAACAGGAAACAACAAGCAGAGAAGGAAGCTGTGTTTGTGAGACTGTGTGTATGACTGTGGATGTTTACCTGCGAGACTGCATGTGTCTTTGTGTATGAGATTAGAAACAGACTCGGCCACTGTAATCTCATGAAGCTCTGAGCAGGTAGCAAACAAAAAAATGCCACATTTTTCTTTTTTACAAGTTGCTTTTGTCCTCTGTAATTTTCACCTTCCATGATGCTGTTGGTGCCAACAAAAATATGATGTTGAAAGCTGTTGAAATGCCAATGCATCATCTGCAAGGTGTAAAACAACAACCTCTTCAAACTGCTACCCTCACGTTGCCAAAAAAGTCTAGTTTACTTGACTCTACAGGACAGAGATGGAGGAAAGTAAAGGGCCACCCAGCCTTGTTGACTTCAGTGACTCCGCCATTAAGAAAATATGGCTGCCGTGACCTTTGGCAACCGCACACAACCGCACCAAAACATCAGAGAGCCGTGTGACCCTCCACCAGCTACACGAGGCAGAGGGAGCCAAATGATGGAGGGAAGTAAAGGGAGAACACAAGGATGAGGGAAGGAAACGGGTAGAAGTGAGGGGTAGTCGAGGGGGTGCAGAGTGCATTTTTATGAGCCTGTGCCTCTCCAGTTTCTGGGTCGTCTGGCCACATAGACATAAATTTTCGCCCCCCTCCCTTCCTTCCACCATCTCTCCTGCTTTCTTCTGGCACGCTCACTTAGCAAATCCACCCTTATCTGCACTTGCAGCCTGTTTGCAAACTTTCCATCCAGTTTCTCGAGCCCTCCTGGGTCATTCCTCTTCCTTCACTGAGGGTTCTACCTGTTTGGGCATGGCCTCTCACCATCTCCCCATCCTTCCCTCCTCTCCATCTCTTTTTGTTTATAGTAAGCCAACACTACCTTTCTCCCCTCTGTTATTTTCTTCCTCTCCTGCTCCATCCCTCCTCCTCCTCGCTGCCCCCCCCTCTTATAGATGGAGATTAACTGGGGAGCGCAGCGCCATCCGTCCTCCTGACTGTTTGTTGTTAAGGAGATGGATGGAGGCTCCCTCTGCCAGCCCCACGCAGCCGCAATTACACCAGCCGCCATGATGGATGGAGGGGAGGGAAAGGGGATGGGGGGGTAGGAGAGAGGGAGATACAGAGAAGGGCATCTATCACGCCCCTTAATCTACCTGTCACTGCTAGGGCTTGGATGGAGGGGAGGGGGGGGAGTGTGTGAGGGGACTCGGCTTTACTCTGACTGCTGGTCAAAGGTTTAATTCTTTTCTTTGCTCTGAATTTGTTTCTTCGCCTTCTGGAGAATTAGGCCTGCAAGGACTGGACTCATTAAGTGTCCTGATCACCCCAATTGATTTCCCAGAGCTTATTGGATTCTGTTGAAAATACTGTGTGTGTGTGCGTGTGTGTACATGTTAGACAAGCATCAACATTAGTGTGTGAGGAGGGGGGCTGAGCATAATAAGTAATCTGTGATAAAGATAATGTTAAGTTCTCTTTTAAGTGCTTGTGGATGCATTATTCTGTTGAAGTTCAACAATGAAACATATGGTACATTCTACTAAACACACAGTATATATGGTTTTGGGGCGTCATAGCGGTGGGGGGAGTAGGACTTATTACCCAGGTCCCCAATGGGAGGAGGCCCTTAAAAAGCCTGGACTGAATAGTTTGGTTTTGTTTGCAATTTTTTTGTATAACTAAATCAAAATTGGCTGAATAAATCCGTTGAAAGACTGAATTTTGTACTAAACAAGACCAGGTCAAAACCTAGTCTGGCTGGACCATGCATGAAACACTAGAGGGCTTTTAATTTGAAACTGTAAGCGTCACAGACTTTTGTTCGTCTTGATTTCTGCTTACAGAGTTGGCCCAGTTGTTCTGGTCCAGCCCAAAAATTCATGTAAATGCATGATTAAATGAAGAACGGTACACTTAGACATGGCTATGGCATTTGGGCAGTGACTTGCAGCATCAGACAGTGACAAAAAAGCAGTCCTTTAATGTCAGCATGATACGCGGCCGGTCGGCATTATAGTTTAATGGCACGCGGGGGTGTCAATGGGAAAAGCAGTGGGACACAAACGACAGTTAAAGGGAAATTTCGGTTTATTTCAACCTGTCTCCTATCGTCCTAAATTTGTTTCAAGTGACTCGTGACGAAAAGTAATAGTTAGCATGTTAGCCGTTAGCCTAGATACAGCCGGGCGCATTAGTAGCGTCAGCCCTGTTAAAACGTAAGTGAACGGGCAACCTTCAAGTGTACTGTTAAAACGTAAGTGAACGGGCAACCTTCAAGTGTAAAGTTAGTCCACTAAACAAGCTTTTTTTTCCACAAAGACCGCCTCATATCGTTAGGATAAATGTCAGAGAACATATAGAAAACGACATGTAAACGTGTTGTCTTACCTTACCGGTGTGCTGCCATGTTTGTTTACCATCTAGCGCTGTTT
>NC_065507.1:7322853-7471828 GCF_006386435.1 Epinephelus moara | reverse complement strand
GGTTGCCCGTTCACTTACGTTTTAACAGGTCTGATGCTACTATGCGCCCCGGCTGTATCTAGGCTAACGGCTAACATGCTAACTATTATTTTTCGTCACTAGTCACTTGAAACAAATTTAGGACGATAGGAGACAGGTTGAAATAAACCGAAATTTCCCTTTAAGGCGACCAAAGTTTGAGTAGGGTGGGCAGGCGTGGTGCATGGGTCCAACAAACACTGGCTTTAGCCCAGGAGAGTGGTGCTGGTGTCCTGTAAGATTATAAAGCCAAACCTTGTTCTTTTTCCCTAAACCTAACCATTAGGGGTTAGTTGTTGAAGGTTTAAAAAAAATGTCAATTCACAAGGCTTTACCAACGTAGTGCATTTATTTTGAAAGAGACTGTATGTAAATGTTACATGTCCTGTGAAAACTGAAGTGTAGTTTGAAAGAAGACAATGTATGTAACAGGCAGAACTTGACACGGCGTCTCAGAACGTCACCAACCAATGCACCCAGGGTAATTGTATCTAGACGTGGAAAGTCCATGACCAAACATCGATACGTGACGAGGTCGGGGTGAGAATATCTTGAACTCCTCCCCTCTTTGGCTCCGGTTGTGACTGGTGAAGGCTGTGCAGCCATCTGCAACTATTAGAGCCAAGTTCTGCCCATAACGATACTTTAAAACTTCCTATCAGAGCTGATTACCAAATAGAGAATTTTGTCATTGTGGCGCCACCTGTTCCAACATTTTAACTATATTTATTTCAGTTTCAATCTTCAATGCCTCACTTCCACTTTCTCCTCATAATGGGGGCAACACCCACTCTGACATTGTAAACATAATTGTCAGTGACGTTTGAATACATTTAAGGCTTAGGTCATACAGACGCGGCTGTTTCTCAAACAAACTGATCAGATGATCCTCTCATTCCTCTGTCTAAAACTGCCATTTCAACCACAGGTGGCTATTTAGGGGGTCAGCCCTATGTTCCCACAGCCCAATAGTCCCACAGCCCTATGTTCCCACATTTCTAGGACATTTTCAAAATTAGGCTCTATGTTCCCACAGCTCCCATATTTCTAAAATTTTTCTCAAAATTAAACCCTATGTTCCCACATTTCTAGGACATTTTCAAATTTAGGTCTTGTGTTCCTACATTTCCCTTCAATTTAAACCTTATCCTCCCACAAGGGTTAGGGGTAGGGTTAGGGGGGATAATAGGTTGGGTGTATTTGGCTACCAAATTGGAAGAAAGGGGGATAAAATCTGATACAAATTTATGAAAAAGGAAATGTGGGAACATAGAGCTGTGGGAACACAGGGCTGTGGGAACATAGCACTGTGGGAACATAGGCACGCTCCCCTATTTAGCTAGCTAGCTTGCTTGCTAATTCCACCATATTTTCATGCCAGCATTACAGTGGTAAGGCCTACCTGAAAATGAGCTGAAGAAAGCCGTCACTCATCCGATGATAACAATGTGCTTTCCTACGCTGTGACAAGAGAGTCTCAGATGGCTAATTAGATCTCTAGCTTGCTAATTCCACCATGTGATCACACTGGTTACAGAAAATGAGCAATAAAGTAACACAGGACTGTCGGTGTCCATGGCTCTGTCACCGTGTCAGTGCCTAGGCATAGGACCCAGAATTTGGTGCTACGCCCTTGTTTCTACCTTAGTATACTGACGTGAAAGTGTGCCTTCACCTCCGCTAAAACTGGAATATGTACTGAAAATATGTTCAACAGGTAATACACTGCAGTATCTGCTGCCCTTTTGCAAGTTGCTCACTTTGCATGTACACAGTTCTTCCATAAACCCCATTATGGCATAGACACACAACCACGCACAACATAAACATGCAAACAACTCGATAGCACACACACACACTGAGTTGTTTATCATCCCATCTGTATCCTCTGCACTCCGCCCACACACACTCACTCTGCAGCATCTCCAGCTCATCCTCATACCTGTTGAAGGAATCAAAGTAGTGACCTATCATCTAATAAATCTGCATACATTACCTGTAATGCAGCTCAATTTTTCCTACAATGCTACAGAAATATTATGAAAAGTAATCTGAGGTCTCCTTCCTCTCTACCCCACCGCCTCCTCCCATCCTCCATCCCCATCTCCCTCCTCCACCTCCTCATCTGTCCAGAGGAGTGAGAGATGGGATGGAGGGATTAATACTCTTCCGCCCAAGCCAACCCTGGGAATGATAGATGGACAGATGCAGGAAGGGAGCGGAGGAGGAGAGGGAGATTAAAGGAGAGAAGTCTTGAGGGTTCATAAATCCAAAGTGGGAGACCTGGTCCGCATCACGCACTAATAAGATCTGCAAGAAATCCATGATGAGGGAGAGAGAGAGAGAGGGAGGGAAGGAGGGAGACAGAGGTGGGGAGAGAGATGGGTGCGGTGTAATAGCATTAGATGTAATCTAATCATGGCAATAAGATGTGAATGGATGAGTGTGAGCATGGTGATTATGCAGAAGAGGGATGGGAGTGTGTTGATGAAGCTTTGTGGCGCGAGGACAGGCCGCGTTATTGGACAACAGCTCAGCAGCGTTATAGTCCTCAGTGGGGAGCTTTCTGCTGCAAACCCATAAAAACACTGTGTTCATTATATTTTAGTCTGATTCTGTCACTCTAACCGCTCCCCAAGTGAAAGCAGTGGCAACACAGTGGGTGCTACATGCCTGCAAAAGGCCTAAATTCAACATTAATGTGAATCAGGAACAAAATGTGTCTACTGAAGTGAATCATCATGCGTGTACCAATCATGAAACCTGTGTGCTCATTTGTGTATGTTAAGAAACCACTGTATGTGCACAAAGTGCAGTTGTGCAGTCGTGACCTGACTCGGAGCTGATAGAGTGCTCCTTCACCTCCCTCCTCTCCTCATCGACCCCGCCGCCACCCTCCGCCCCAAACTCCCCAACCTCCCCTCCATCCACCCGGGCCACATTTTTCATGGCCCAGCTGTCGGAGGGCCGTGATTGGTTGGCTCTGCAGACAGATAGCCGATAGGCTCTGATTAATAGTTGAGGCCCAAGAACTTCCTCATTGATCAACAGGACAGGCTGGAGGAGGAGGAGGAGGGGGAGGAGGAATGGAGGAGAGAGAAAAAGCATGCCCTGTCGCTCTGCAAGTGCTGGTTGATAACCCTGATAGTGGCTCTCGGAGTGTGTGTAACTGTGTGTGTGTGGGTGTACTTGTTTACAATAGCAAATAGATGAGGGGATGTTAGAAACAGGATGAAATGGAAATACTGCAGTGAAAAAGTGCTTTGAGTTTATTCACTTTCTTTCCATCTTTAAAGCTTTGTCTCTGGGCCGCTGTGTGTGATAGCATCTGGGAGGTTTCCATGAATAAGAAAGCCTGTATGAAAGCTCGTATGAGAGGCTTTAATGCATGTAATCGTGTGTGTTTGTGTGTGTGTGTGAGTGCAGCTTTGAATATAACATTTCTATTGTATTTCTTTGCATTCATCAAACTTGTTGGATTCAAATGTGCTTTTGATGTGTTTTATATATTGTTTCCAAGGTACATCTCTGTGTTACAGTATCTAGAGGTGTGTGTGTGTGTGTGTGTGTGTGTGTGTGTGTGTGTGTGTGTGTGTGTGTGTGTGTGTGTGTGTGTGTGTGTGTGTTTGTGTGTGTGTCCCCCTGCTGCTCTGTCCAACCCCTAGCTGATTGATGCTCTCCACTCCCACGGGGTCAGCAGGGTCATGACCTCCCACTATTGACCCCCTACTGATAGGGTCACACACACACACACACACACACACACACACACTGCACTGCACTGCAGCCCAGAGCAAACAGATGGCCTTCGAACAACTGGTGCTTCCTCACTCTTCCAACACAAACACTCTCCAACACTGTTACAAACACAACAACTCAACTCTATCACAGCCGCAGATACACCGTGACATCACACGTTCAATCCCCTTACTGACTCATGACAAATGCCCCATAATGATGGAAATAAATCTACACAGAGGCCTCACAATACCAACACTTCCTGCCTTTTATTCGGGACAACAGATGAATACCAGCATTTATATTCTCTGTGTTTTACAGAGAATGAGGAGCAAGAACAGGGTTTGACACATGTGTAGCAATATCGCACCCTAGTGATACTACAGGGTTATGGCAAGTGATGGATACTGTAAAAAAAAAAAAATACGCATACGCATAAACACTTATAAATTCAGTACATGTAAACTTTAAAATTCTCTACAAATATCAAATCTAAACTAGCAAGGGAAGAGAAGCATAAAAGGAGCTCTATCTGCATTTCCAAATTAGTAATAACTTTAAAATCAGGATAAACATCTGTAAAGACACTTTAAAAAAAACAGTCCACACAAACACACAAATCAAGCACAGTGCTGAGTTATGGATGGACAGTGCGGAGGTGGAGAACAGGGTGTGCTCAGAGGAAATGGAGGAGGAGGAGGAAGAAGATGAGAAAGATCAGAGCAGCCCGGCACCAGCTTATTAACTGCTTCCTATCTGTTTAAGGAAACAGCGATAAGAGCTGATCAGGTTATAATGTGATCTGATCAGACCCTCTCCTGTGCAGCCATCTTCAGCCAGCCGACCACGTGCTTCTCAATCTCCTGAGAGGTAGGCAGAGGGAATGTTTTAAGGACTTCATCATCTTTGTGTCTGTTATGAAGATTACACAGTAACATGTTATTGAGGCATACATACCTGTCTGGCTTTCTTGAGAGAGCTGCGGTCTGTGACTCTCCCACTCATCATGTCAGCACAGTGAGCGGTGTCCTTAATGAAAATGGTCTGAGCTTCATCACCTTCCTCAGTCCTGTCCTGGACCACCGACAGCTTTCGCCATGGATCAACTCCACCTGTGGAAATGATGATATAGATTTTTTTTCTTAGTCATCTGCTATGATTTGGTCTCTTGTAAACCCAGTCTCACCGTTGACAAAGAGGACCCTGTGTGTGTGTGCGTTGTCTCCTCCATAGTAGTTGTTTGTGAAGGCAATGCGTCCAGGCAGGGAATGCTGGGAGATGCCAAACAGTATGGGGCAGAGTTCAGTCTGGGACTGAAGGGTCACCATCCCAGAGAACGGACAGGTGGCATCCTCACAGGTCTGGTCTACACACACATACAAAGAAAGGGTGTCAGGACAAAGACAGAATGATGGCTGACTATGTACGTGTTGCTGTGTGTGTGTGTGTGTGTGTGTGTGTGTGTGTGTGTGTTGTACAGAAGCCAAACTCGGTGCAGGTCTGGTAAGTCCACTGTCTCTCTGCTCTCCGGCCTGAGTGGACGGACGTGTCCATCAGGTTCTTCACTGTTTTCTCATGGGAGATATCCAGACACGGCTCCTCGCTGGTAGAGTGGTAGATCTGCACAAACACACACACACATACAGAGGAAAAAAACATAGAAAACATGTACCCTTGGGTGCTTGACCACATAGTCCTGCTGCCAAAAGAAATCCTAAATAGTTGCACCTTCTTGGTTAAACTCTGGGGAGCTACAGGCCAAGAAAATTGCTCCATGGTGACATCTGGTGGTCGTACTGTGCATGAAAAAGGCAAACAACAAACAGGAGTTCATCTTGTGCCATCTGAGTGTGTTTTCCGTACCTGTGAAAGCTTAACAAGGCGGTTGTAAGCCTCCACCTCCTCCTCACATGCCTCGCTCTTATTAGTCATCACAGCACAGATCTCATCAATAGACATGAGCACCCCTTCTTCATTGTACTGCACTGTTCCCAGGATGATGTCGGCCAGGTTTTGCATCAGCTCAATCTGAAGTAGAGATGTATGGTTAAAGAGTTATTTATTCTGAATCAGAATTGAAAAAGCAACAATAAAAAAATGTGGGCTGAATAGAATAAAGAGTGTAGTTTTATGATAAGAGCCATTAATATTTGTCTCAAATGCACTAATAAAATGTATGTGAAATATAACCACTGAATAAAAAGTTGGTTGAAATACCTTAAAACTTTAAGTGGTATCCCAGGCTATTATTTGCTAAAATCACTGAGCTTAACAGGCGTATATTTAGGACAGGTCATTAAATCCTTTCACACCAGACTGTTGCTCAGCAAAGATGGAAAATACTATCAAATTGTTGATTTAAACTAGTTTGAATATTCCTTGTATAAAAATTTGGCTTGGAATAACATATGAATTATGAATAACTCATTTGATCTAGTTCTGCATCAGAGAGCAAGAGTTATGACATCACTTTATTCTGTTAAAACAGTACTCACAATAATTTTTATGAAAAACCCTTTTGATTCTTTCGATTGGTGGACCCATACAGACTAAAGGAATATGAATAACTTACAAGGAAATTGAGAAATGGACACATATTTTTCTTGTTTACCATGCTGGTACATTTAATAAATTATTGTATTCTTTGGTGCTCACTGTTTCAGTAAAATGAACTTAACGATTGAACTGTGGAGAATCTAACTGAGCTATCCACATGTAGCAACTCAAAATAGACAAAAGTTTAAACACTTATAATGTATGCATGTTTGAAGCAGCTAACTAATGTTAGCTTACGTAAGTGGGTAGTCAACAACCTGTTTTATACACCCAAAGAACTTCTACAAAAATGAACTGCTTGGCAACCAGATCAGGCGTCTAATTGAGACAGGCGTTTATTTGGGTTTAAAAGGGACTAGGCTTTTAACTGAAGTTTTATGGTAACTAAAAGAAATGAATTCAAGAAATCACAATGGTTAAATGGTTAACACTTAAGCATAATGGATAAATGGTTGATGTTGTGGAGGTAGGCCAATATGAATGTCATGATTTATAATAATCATAACAGTATAAGCGCATGATCTATCCATGGTCATTGTTTAGTATTTTGAGAGGCCTCAGAGTCAGGTGAGGGAGCTCCAGTGTGTCTGAAGGTTAAGATACTGTATGATGAGGATCTTGTAGATGTTCAGACTCCAGTGTTAAAGGATCTGTATGATGTGAGAAATACACTCTGAAGGGCTAAATCATTGTTTTGGTACTTTAAGTATTAGGTAAGGCTGCGTCCGTGCATAGGCTATATGCTGTGCCAAGATCTCCTCTGACATCAGATTTGTGTTCAAAAAACACAGAAAAGTCCAAGGCACTCTCTTTAAATCTATAAAATGCCTTTATTCACATGGCATTGTCACAGTGACATTAAAAACCAAACTCCGACGCCCTCGTCAGGGAGTCAAACAGAGTTATGAGGAAACACCTTATTCTTTTGTAGTGGTGTTCCACCAATGAAAATCTTCCACCTGGTCCCAGTGACACAGAGAGAGTGTGAAAATCAGCCAACCTCTGTAAAGACCCACCTTAAAATAAGATAAAACTGAAGATTTGTGTTGTTTTAAACAGACGTTCAAGTGAGTTCAACTCGAATTTATTCTTTCTATTCATCAAAAGATTGACCAAGACTAAAAGTTTTCACACATCAGTTGAAATGGCAAATTTAGAAAAACAGGATGCCACTAAGGCCAAAACACACCGGCGGCATCATATGACGGCGGCGTCATTGACGCGAGTCAACTGCCGCCCCCAACACACACAAAAAGCGTCGCGTTGCGGGGCGTCAACCGGATTTCTATTGCACACTCCAGTCCGCTAGGCTGGGAAGTACAAAATAACGCTTTTTCAAGGGCGGCGACGCTGGAAAAATAGGACAATAGCGTAAAGTGTCGCGGCGCGGCACGTCGACACGCGTCGAGCCGCCGCCGGTATGGGTTTGTAAATAGAAAATAATGGGGGCGGCTGTTTTGACGCGCGTCGTACGCCTCCGGTGTGTTTTGGCCTAGGGTTCTATGTCTGCTTTGTTAAACCAGTGGCACCACCAAAAGGTTTCAGCGGGGTAGCCAGATGAAAATCTTGGGGTGGGACACTAAAGACAGAAGCCATACCTGGCTGAAGTTCAGATATTATTTCAGGAACATGTCCTGTTTCTCCTTTGAGGCCAGAAATAGACTTGCTGCTTCGTTTTTCCGGTTCAAGATTTGTTCTACATGAATGCATCATCACATTGTTTGCACGTGTTAGATACTGCATAGTGCACTCAGATCTCTGACATTTCGTAGGCTCAGTTACTAGTTTTTGTGCATTTATAAAGCCATACTGGGTAAACTCCCTTTGTACAGTTGCACTTTGATTGAACAGAGATCTGACTGTAGCTACAGTCTGAGATCTCAAGACTTAGTTTTGCTGTCTGTTCTTAGTGCTCGGACTGAGCTGGGAAAGAAAGTTTTTATGTGCTCTGCTCCTCTCCCTCACACAAAAACTATGTGAATTGGTCTCTCTGCCTGATTTTAAAGCTCTCATAAGTACAAGGATGAATGAATCTGGGTCTTGTCATTGTACGTAGGTGTTCTAATATTTCTACATGTTACTGTATATCGTTTATGTTTTTTATTGTGTGTTGTTTGGCTGTAACTTTTTGTATGTTGCTGTCGTGGCTAGGTCCTCCTTGTAAAAGAGATTGCTGATCTTAACAGGACATACCTGGTTAAATATGGGTTGAATAAATAAAATAGATAAAAAAAATGTATTCAGTTATGCTGTTGAAGTATCATATGGGTTAGCTGAAAAGTATGTCAATATGAGAGTCAGGAATCACATACTGATATACTTTGGTTTCTTATCTTACAACTAATGTTACTAATTAAGTGCACAGACTAACACCAGTACAGGTAATGCTTTGATTTCAAGTCCTGTTTTGATGTCTTATGTACCCTTATGTAACCACTAACACACACACACACACACACACACTGCACTGCAGTCACCTGATCATCAAGATCCTTGGGGATCTGACAACAGCCAAAATCCCTGGCCACCCGGCTGGCATTCCAGCTCATCAGTGCTTCCGCAGCAGCAAAAGCTTCCCGCACACCAGCCAGACACTGCAGGGACAGGACCAGAGTGAATTTAACACATGAAACAGATGGAAATGCTGTGCCTGTCATAGTGCACAGACAAGTGGTTGTCTTCACACCTTTTCTGAGCCACCAACTGCTTCGTTCATGAGACTCAGGCCAACACTCTGCAACAGGAAATCACAGATGTGAAAGTGAGAATGTGGTTATTTATCACAGGCATGCATCAATAGGCTAACTGATGACAAACAGTGATACTGCATTGAAGCTCTTATCATGACCTCAGTGAGACTCTTGTGAATTAAGGTGGCTTAAATACGTTCTATGACTCCATGGGCATTGTATGTTTACACACAGATAAAATTAATATAGATATAGAGATGTAGAACTCTCAACCACAGTGATATATGTGGCTTTTCATCAGCAATCAGACCATAATGTTGGGAGATAAAAATAAATAAATGCAAGGCTGAGTTGCACAGGGGAGCATGTGGACTCATGACCTCAGTATTTTAAAAATCCTAACTACTCCCCGGTTAATACGTAAATACTGTGACCATGGTTTGTGCCAGTTTACATCGCTGTAGGCAGAGAAGTCCAACTTTGCCATGACAGGTGCAGAGGAGGCCACGGCTCCGTACACCAGGTGGGGAAACTGCAGTAGGATACAAGAGGAACAAAGACAAACATATTTAGGGATTCAATATAAAGTTGCTCCACACCCATTTTTAAAGGGGTCACACATGAGAAGAGATGTATTAAAGGATAAGTCTTGTAAAAGTGTCTCTTTTATTATTAGGGAATCAAATTAGAAAATACCAACAATGAATTTATCCTTTTGACAAGTATCAGCTGTATATTTGTTCTTCCTCTGCGCCAAATACATCAATGAGCGACTGTGTTGTACCTGACATGTTCGTTACGATGAACTAGTTACTTCTCTTTCAGTTATATTTGCTAAAATCTACAGTGCCCAGCTGTTTTAGGAAATTATTTAGGCTTTTTTTGGGGTGTGTTTGATTAACTGATGGATTAATTTTTGATTTTCATCTTCAGTAAGGAAGAATGGGCTTAGGTCTAAGAGCCACAGACAGGATAGGGAGGACAGAAAGTACTCAAATTTGAACAAATAAGGTATATAATTATTATTATTATTATTATTATTATTATTATGATAAGACCTGAGTGACATTGAATTAACTGTGTTTTGTGCCTGAAAGTGTCTTTTGCACCTTTCCTCTGAACCAGGCGGACAGAGATCCAGAGTACGAGCCTCCGAAGCTGATCCAGGTGTTCCTGTGGCTCAGGTTGAAGCTTTGGCTGATGTACTGGTGGAAAACAGCCAAGTCAGCAAGCCTGGACAAAAAAACACACAAAAAATGTTGTGTTATCATTTCAGTCTTTCACCTAACACACATTATAAATACATGCACAGACGTACAAATGTAATGGAGACAGAAAGACAGAGGCATACATGGGACACACATGCAGAAACACACTCGCTATCTCCCACTTCACTGTGTTTAAAATATAGAATACATAAGGAGGATATATGAGGTGTGGAGAGAAGAGATGTTCACATATGTACCACCTGTCTTGACTTCAACTGACTGTCCTGGAAAATGTGCTTGGGTTTCCTGGGACTAAAAAATATTCTGTTTTTTTATTTGATCTATTTTTAAAAGTGGCTTATAGTAACAGTGTGTCCGTTACTATGAATCTGCACCAAGACGAGGCCAGAACGTTGTTGATTGGCATTGTAGTTACTGCAAACCACAGATAGATCACATGTATATAAGCTGACTTTCCTCGTGGGGAGGTGGAGTAGATGATGGAGGGCGTGTGCAGATCACTGTTTGAGACCGACAAACAATAAAACTGGCTGTTCGTTAGCAAGACGTCACAACATTTCCAGCGGCGTTTGTGCCACCAAACCTGGGTATTTTTTAGCGACACATGGTGCCGTTTCCAGAGGCAGGGTACACCCTGGACAGGTCACCAGACTATCACAGGGCTGACACATAGAGACAGACAACCATTTACACTCACATTCACACCTAGGGTGTAAACCCACACTGACAATGCTAACCACTGCACCACTGTGCCGCTATTTGTCACCCATAGCGTTGCTGAAATGTTTCAACAAAGCTGCTATGCAATAGCCTGCAAATGTTACATATGCATGGTTTGCAGACAGGTACAATGCCAACATTTATTCTAGCAATGAGGTTGCAGCAGACAACCTCTAATGCAAGGGTTTGGTCATTGAAGATTTTGGATGGCAACACACACATACTCACAGATATAGACAGACAGAAGGAGAGGGAAAAGTGAATAAATATATACAAACCAGAAAAAGACACATGCACATACATATGCAATGAGGAAGGAAGTGATGTGACAAACACATCCACAACACACACACACACACACACACACACACACACACACACACACACTTAGGGAGCCAACACTAACGCCTGCTGGCTGCTCAGGTCTGCCAGGTTCTCCGTTTTGAGGCCGTCAGGGTTGATGCTGTCACCATAGAAACGGTGCTCCAGAGCCAATAGTAGGGCCCCGTTCTCTTCAGCCATGTCAACATGGTGACCTGGAAAAACATGGTCAAAGCAGATAAGATTCAGAGTGCAGCAAAGTCTAATACTTTTTTTTTTTTTTTTAAATACAAGCAATACACCGACAGTGTGAGGGGATTAAACATGTAGAAGTTCTGCAGAGCAAAAAAAATGGCATGAAGAAGCACGAGGAACTATTCCCGGCAGAAAGATTTTGAAGAACACCAATTTTAAAATCCAAAATTTAACTAATGGAAACATGGGAAGAATAAAAGTGAGGATTTGGTGGATATAGGGCAGAAAAGATTAAGCATATGCTCACCAGCAAGTATCATCTTACTAACACACAATATGATGCTTCACTTGCTGTCTCCACTTTTATTTCCGAATCTTGGGAGGGAGTGTCAGCTGTTTTCAGTGTTTTATCTGCTGTTTGAGAGTGTGTGACAGACAGGTGAGTGCATATGCTGAATCCTACTGTACCTGCCAGAACATCAAACTCATAGATGGGCCCTTCTCCTCCAATGAAGAGGAACACTGGACCATCAGGACGCTGCCAGTGCGCCTCGTTCACAAAGAATTTCTGAAAGAAAGAAATGTTTTATTCAGGTTCACCCAACCCAGCAGCACATTCTTAGTCTTAGTAATCCTTTATTCAATGCTGCAGTGGACACATTTACACATTGGCTGCCTCAAATAGCAGTGAGAGCTAAAGAAACATTTCACATGCTGTCAGGAAATGTTGTCAGTGCTTAGTGGAGCTGGGGAGATGAAAAGGTTAAATTTAATGTAGATTTTTCCAGATAGAAAGCTCACTCACTGCTGACAAGAGCTGCTGATTTTGCTAAGTTAAGCTTTGAACTGCAGAGTTTTTCACCACAGCAGCAGAGCTCAGTGGGACAGAATGGCAAGGCAGCTGTTTTTACTTGCTTTACCAGCTTTGCATTAAAAACAAATTCTGAAATAGCACACAGTATAAAGCCATCTTGTTTTATGCTTTAAATAAAATATTACCTTTATGTTGGTTAGGAGTTCACATTGTTCTTTTATCATCATCACATCTTTTCAAAGTCAAATCTTCCGTCGCTTTTTATGTCTCAAATGCCAGGCCTTTATCATGTTACACTTGCTCTATGCACTCACACTGTCAGATCACTGATCACTGACGTTTCTCTACCTGTGGGAAGGTGCTGACGTCTTTTCGCTTGAAGTGGTCTAGCTGCTGGTGAATCCTGCCCTCCTTCACATGTCTGAGAGGCTGACGACTGCTGGCTGTGTGCGTCAGGAGGAGCTGCTTGGTTTTCTGCAGCTGGAGATTACGCACTCGCTCCTTGATCTTCATCAGGGTGCGCCCTGGTTTCAGTAAAGAAACCGAGTAACAGGGAAAGGAGAGAAATGTGCACAGTCATGGGGTCAATACAAACTGTAATGGTTTGTGTTAGCTGAACTGATCTGCTGGGCAATACCAGAGCTGAGAGCTTGCTCTAAGAAGGCTCCAATGTAGCTCTACCAGCTGCTTCATTGATTACGAAAAAGCTTATGTTCATGTCTTTGATGTGATGGTTGACAAAAATACCTAAAACTCTGCCTACAAAGTCTTGGATCTATTTCAGGAGCATTCAACGTCTAACATCAGACTCCCAAGGGATTCGCTGTCACCACCAGCATCTGTTTTGCTTTGTCTTCCAGCACAAATTTGACAGCTGCAAACATAAATAAACTCAACCTGAAATGAGGAGCAAAGAATTAAATGAAACTTGATCGCCTCAGCTTTGTCACATTTGTGCTGGATGCATGACTTCAGCTTTTCAAAAAAACTTTCCAGCATGTGTGAAAGAGCTTTAACTTTTCGTATATCATCAAGCTGTCAAGTTACCAATTTTAGGACAGTGCGTAAAATCGAACGCAGCACTCATCAACTCACCAGCACCAGTTAAGGTCAAGAGGAGTAGAAGGATGAGACAGCGGACCAGAGAGAAAAGCATCTTCAGCACCAAATCAGGATACTTTGGGCCGAGCGTAATGCATGCTCAACCTTCAGGACTCAGGAGGATCTCTGCCACTCATCAGCTCCCTATATAGTCCCTGGAGGAGGCTGCAGTGATGAGATGATCCCTGGAAAACTGTGATATGACCTGTGCGTTATTGTGATCTGCATTTGGCATACCATGAGAACAGGGTGAGACTGTGTGTGTGTGTGTGTGTGTGTGTGTGTGTGTGTGTGTGTGTGTGTGTGTGTGTGTGTGTATATTATCTGCCATTAACAAACTGCTCAGCAAAATAGAGCGTCGGCTTGGTGCTGTAATGAGATCTCTTTGCTTTCTCATGGCTTTTTGGAGTGGTTGAGTTATAGCAGCAGTTTATTCGACTTTTTCCTCTCCCCAGTGTGCTTATGTATTGTTCCTAAAGTAGCAAAAGTAGAAAAGCTTTCTTATCAGTGTGAGCTGCTCCGATAGGAGAGTCACCTAAATGCTTAAAATGTGACGAAATTTGATTCCATCAATCTAAAGCCTTGAGTCACAGATACATTTGTCTTAACGGTGGGTGTTCAGTAGCTCTTTCATTTTAAAATGTCACATTAAATATCATTGTGCAGTTTCCTCAAACTGAGCTGTGAAGACACTCAACCACTTCCTGACATCTGATAAGCGGTCATTTGAACGCCCCCATTTCTTAAAACTACTGGGCGATTTTATCAACACTCACAGCCAATTTGCCTTCAGATAACATGACCTTGGACTTGTTTTGAGAAGTGTCAGGTGAAGACATTTGTGCAGAAGTTGTGCTTTGATGCGACATCCGTTCACACTGACGCAGTTGCTACTGTTGGTAAGAAATGGACAGTTCAGTTCACTGACTTTTTTAACTTCCTATTCAAAGTAATTAAGAAATGTAGAGTTCCTGTTCCTTAGCGTGTGAACGAAAGAAGAGAAACACATGAAAAGACAGATTAAAAGTGGCTATCATTAATATTTTCTTTATATAAGCAATGGTTGTGATGAAATTAACTGGTGACAGCAGGCAGCTCTTTTCATCAGCAAAGCTCCCAACTTACCACCTGCCCAGTACAAAATGGCCGACAGACACATTAAGTAGGTAGTTGGTGAGCATAATGGAGTATTTAGCTGTTAGCAGAGAGTGGATCAGACCAACATTCATCAGGTCAACTCCAAATGAATGCTAATATTGCTAAGTGACTGCTGAATGTGTAAAGCAACTATTTGCTAACAAGTCAGCCATATAGTGATAATATATCAGTGTTTTGTTTACAACTTATTTCAATTGCCCCCAAAGTTGCCATGAAATAAGTCACTTGGAGGAAACAGAACAACACTTATGACACGTCGCCTTACATCAGCTAAAGTTGGCACGGTGATTAGCTTACACATCCAACAGACACAGAGCAATTAGCACTTCATTCTATGTGATCCATGATCCATTGATAAGTACAGCTTTTAATTTAATTTAAACTTATATTGTGCAAATATGATGACACATACAGCTCTTTCTCACACAAGCTTTGCCCTCCACTGGAGTCTATGGGGACTCTATGGGAAACTTTTCTTCAATCACAAGCACTCAATCGCCCACTGTAACTTGCATAAAAGTAGCTGGCCTACCCATACCATACTGGCTTTGTGAGTGCATCTGCCAAGCCTACATGTAGGCAGGCAGAGACCCTCTCACTGTGGTCCACTCACACTCTACTCTCTCTCTTCTTTTATCTGGGGCCTGTGCTCACTGAAACGAAACAAGACTTTTGAAAAGGGTTGGGTGTATGTCAGCTGTTTTGCATCTGACTACCCTCTGTGTTTGATACACCAACATGTTTCCCTGCTCCTTGATGGTCCAGGAAATGTGGTGTGCAGGATGTCTTTTGCTTGTCTTTCGACCCTTGCAGGATTAGGTCAAAGCTCCACCCAGTTTGGTTGCTCACCACCTGGGTTGGCTGGGGCCCCCTACCTCTCTGCTGTAGTAGCCTAGGTTATAAAGAAGTAGAGGGGGTCCGGGTCCATGTCATTGGTTCGACAGCCCATTGGTTCGACATCCCATTAGTCCGACTGTCCGCGGTGCTGAACGGCTCGCGGCGGGCGTATGGTGCGCAGCGACCGGCTTGAGGCGGAGCAGGCTCACGGCTTATGTGTTTGTCACTTTCTTTTTCATTTTAACCCACACCATGATCTTTTCCTAACCCTAACCAAGTGGTTTTTGTGCCTAAACCTAACCAGACCTTAACCACAGGACATCATGATGATTTTGGAACGGACTTCGGAACAATGAGTTTAATATGGTCGGAACAATGGGATGTCAAACCAATGGGCTGTCGAACCAATGGGCAGTTCCTGGGGGTCCAGCGACGTACTTTTAGCTGGCCAGGATGAGCTAAGTCGGCTTATGTCGCAACAAGCCGTTCATTCATAGGGCTCTACCCACTGTTCCCAAAGAGTCCAGCGGGGGACGCAGACTGTGTGAGATAGAACCATAGATTGCATATTAAGATGGAGGACATGACAGCTCCCCCAAAAGTAAAGCCAAAACATCTCGATTGCCCCCTGGTGGCTGGCTGCAGTATAGGTCACATAGCTCGCCCCCTCCATGTTAGCAGATGGGACACAGACCAAACTAAAACCTCAAAGTACGCCTCAAATAAATGTTTCCCGTTCCCTGTTGTATGTTCAGTTGTTCATTTTTCTGATGAGTTTGGTTTTAATTAGTTACTGGATACTATGAAAAGGGGATTTGACATCAGGATTGACAGCTATGTGTGCCAATCGGTATGCTCGCGCTCAATGGCACTGCTAGAGTGGGTCGTAAGGGTGCTTGGGTGAGAACTGGACACTGCGGAGATCACTACTGCACAAACTCAGGCTCCAAATGACATCATCAGGGCAAGATGGCGGCGGCCATATCCAGGAATTTGGTACCTAGGTTGGTTGGTTCTGAACCTAGGGTCCCTGTTGCTCCTACCTCATTTGTTGAAGAGGGTGTAGGATAGTGGATGACATCATACAACTCTTTATACTGTGGACTCCACTTATTCAGGTAGGCATGTCCTGATTGACCTGCTACATTTATACAAATTTCAGTGGGCAATGACTGGAGTGCTTATGATTGAAGGAGAGTATTACCCATAGAGTCCAGGAGGGCTACACCTGTGCTAACGGAACTAGGGTTACAATATCGTAACCTTTGTTTTTCGGGTTATTTGCATTCTGACGTAATGGGATGACTTGAAATACATAGTGTAATGGTACAACAGAGTTTAGTGGCCTGTGAAAATCATCAGTAGTGGTGGGAAAACTTTGAACCCCTGCGTAAAACTCAACTTGCCACAATAAAATGATGTGAATGAAAGCCCTCGTGTCACCACATGATTTGCTTTAACACTTCATCTGAAAAATAATCACTTATTCCTCATAAATGTTGATCATTTCCTTACTAACTTTGAAAAATATGTCATTTAGGGTGTGATATTGCACAAAATTTAAAGCAGCCATATTGGTAAATTCGTAAAGGTCGCAGTGACTACAGTTCCTGAGTTGTGTCACCACAGTCATTTATTTCCTGTTACATTTTTAACTTGCCCTACAAAAACTCCCTTCACACAGATAAAGAGCAGAGGGACAAACTGATGTGGCATGTGCTTGAGTGCAGTACTCAGTAAAGCTCCCAGCAACATTGCTTTTCTCATCTGGCAGACATGAACAACACTACGGACTATGGACAAGAGCCAGAGCTGGCCTATGCTCTGGTCTTTGGCTCTATCTTGGTAATAGGTCTGCCTCTCAATGCTTTCTCCGTGTGGACTCTGCTAAGACACCACAGCCTCAAATCCCCCAGTGCCATCTACATGGTCAACCTGGCCATCTCTGATCTGCTGCTCGTCATCTCCCTCCCCATGAGGGTCTACTTTTACGCCACAGGCACCTGGCCTCTGGGCAAAGGGGCATGTATCGCGATCACAATGCTCTTTCTAGACAACATCCGCTCTAGCGCCATCTTCATCACCCTCATCAGTGTGGACCGACTGCTGGCTGTGGTTTATCCTCTGAGGTCACGGCATCTTCGAACTGTTCGCAACACCTGGAAAGCTGTTGTGCTCGTCTGGCTGTTTGTGGGGGCGCTGAACATCACAGAGAGAGTGTACCTTTCAACAGTCTTCAAAGGCTTCGATGGAGCCAGCTGTTTTGAATTTCCTGACCACCGTACTTATAGATCACCAATGGCTTATTTAGAGTCCACATTAGGGCTCACCTTGCTGGCAGTCAATATTGTGTGCACCACTTCGGTTTCTTGGACTCTACACAAACATCTCAGTGACTTTGCAAGGGTCAACAGCAAGGTAAATGTCATGCTACTTTTTGTCATGAGCTTGGTTATATTCACTGTATGTTTCTTGCCTCCGTCGATTGCTTTATTAGTTATGGGGAGACCTTTGACTACGCCTTACGTATGTCTGGCTAGTGCGAACTGCTGTATGGATCCACTGTTGTATTACTTTTCTCTGGATGCCTTCTGGAAGAAAAAAGAGGATGCAGATCTCGCAATGGAGCCATAGACAAGGACATGCTATTTTCATGGGAAGACATAATAGCTTCTTGGATGCTCATTTGACTTTGTGAGTTTGATGGTACGATGGATTTTATGTATAAAAAATCTCTTTAATAAAATGTTTTTGATATCTAGTAAAAGATGGAGAAAAGTGTTATGATACAGTCTAATGTCTAATGTACAGCTATCACATTTAATTCATGCTTAGAGTCTATAACATCACAGATTCATGCCCAGAAAGACAGAGGGCAGTTTAGGAGAAATTGTGACCTTTTTTTTGGCATTTGGCAAAAACATTTATTTGCTTTGCTGCTGATAGTTAGATAAGAAGACGGATACCACTCACATGTCTGTATGGCAATATGAATCTAGAGCCAGAGATGTTTAGTTTAGCTTTAAGACTGGAAACAGCTAGCCAGCTGGCTCTGTTCGAAGGTAAATCCTAAGTTTAAAAATGATACAAATAGTTTAGCATTTGAGAAAATGTGCTTATTTGCTTTTGTGCTCAAAATGAGATGGATAGACGGATAAACTCTCTGACCAGATTAAAATGCAAAATCTACTTGGAATGCAACATTTTCTTTTGTTTTCACACATATACACATAAAACATGTGTTTATAGGTAAACATATATGAGACATATGAGATATGTAGGTATATATTTATGTCTATATATATATATATATATACTGTATAAATAGTTTTCTATTTTGCTTACTAATTTAATGACCTATTTTGCTCTGTTGACTACTGTCATTCTACTGCAGGAAGTTTAATTAAAACAAGCAATTTGGATGAATTTTGAGCAGATTATTTTCTGTAAATATTGCATCTGGAATGTTTATACGATTGTCTGTCTGTATGATGTATTTTTTTTTAAGACAATTATACATACCTAAAAGGGGTGAGGCTTTTATTATTGTAGCTGACCTTGAATTGTTGCTGTTTTGGATGCTATGTGTTTTTAATGTTTGTGTCCACCTTGTGTTTGTGTGTCTCAATGAGTCTTTTCTTGGTTAAATAAAGGTTAAATAAAAAAAAAAGTACATATATGTATATAATATCAAGTCTCTGATCACGGCCAGACGATATGTACACGATAGCATGCACATCGCATCCATCATAACTACCTTACGTCATTGCTGTGGAGCTTTGGTGACCCCTAATGGGAGTGGGATCTCCAGGGTGGGAACCAGTGGTCTAGCACATAACCCTGTAAAACTATAACACTGCGATTTTTCAGACTCTGGTTTGCTAAGCTAAGATAGGCACGTCCAGGCTGTAGCTTCATGTCTAGCATACAGACATAAAAAGTTGGAGTGTACTGTTTTTCTCATCTATAGGAGAAAGTGAAAAAGTGTATTTACCAACATGTTTATCTGTGTTTAAAGTGGCAAGTAGGTTAAATGTTCTGCCATTTTGTAGCTGACTGAATTCACCTTGTGTCATACCTCCTAACTAAACTCTGGTGCCTGTGGACTTCTGTGTTTAACATCCAAGCAGGTGAGAGGGAAGGTTTTGGGTGAAAAACAGGACTTAACTCTCACATTAGCATCATCGTTTTCTAAATGTATCTTTTAATGGACTCTCCCATGTGTTCTGTATGTTATCATTTTTAAGTGGCTGAGGCCTCTGTCTTCTTTAAAAGCGTCTCAGTCACAGAGCCAGCAGCTCTGCAGTCCTAAGCTGCGCCAGATGGAAGAGCATCGGTGTAAACCCACAGCAGACTGTGAGGATCTAGATTACCTCATGTGCAGATTCAAAATGATCCAAAAGTAATCATTGCAAATGCAATTAGCCATTGAGGGCTGGCAAAGTAGTACGCTTGATGTCATTTCAGACAGGCTTTATACGAGCCTAATATTACACACTACCCTGTCAAATGAGGCCACTGACGGAACACTATGTACATTTTTGTTATCTGTTTAAATCCACAACACATTAGAAGGGTGGAAAAACTGATCAGCTCATTCGCACTTCCGTTGTACGGCAGATGGGTGTGATGCAAGAGCTAAAATGATGAGATTAGAAAACGAGTTCAAATTAGCTACTTGGTGCAATAAAGAAGCTAGCATCACAATAAAAGCTGTAATCAGCATCAGAACGAGCAAATAAATAAGCAGAGGAATCAGAGGGAGACATGCTGTGTCGTCTGAGACTAAAACTGATGTGTTTAGAGCCTGGTTGTAGTGGCCCAAAATTGGACACACCGGAAATATTTCTTTGCCAGTCTCAAATCAGGAATTTAAACCAGAGCCATAAATATATGTAGACAATGGGCAGATTATGAGACAATAATGGGCCATTCAGCACAGATATGCAAAGGGCTCTACCACCTCTCCTGCACAGGAGAAAGACACACACACTTTGTTGTGGTTTTATGTCTCTTTGAGGTAATTTTGTGTCTTATTGTGGTAATTTGCTGTCTTTTTTGGTTGTTTTGTATCACTTTGTTGTCATTTTGTGTTTCTGTGTCTCTTTGTCTTTGTGTCTCTTTGTTCTTGTGTCCTTTTATAGTCTTTGTGGACTCTTGGAGCTATTTCTGTGTGTTGTGGCAGTAATTTTGTGTCTCTCACATAATTTTGTGGTCGTTTTGTGTCTTTGTATAGTCTTTTTGGTGTCTTTGAGGTAATTTTGTGTCATAAGGAAGTAATTTTGTGTCTGTTTGAGATAATTTTGTGTCTCTTGTGGTCGTTTTCAGTTGTTTTGTAGTGTCTCCTTGTTGTTACTTTGTGTCTGTTTGTTGTCGTTTTGTGTCTCCTTGTGGTTATTTTGTGTCTTTTTATAGTCTTTTTTGTCTCTTTGAGGTAATTTTGTGTCTTAAGGCAGTCATTTTGTGTCTCTGTGATCATTTTCAATTGTTTTGTAGTGATTTTGTGTCTCCTTGTGATTGTTTTGTGTCTTGTTGGGGTCATTTCAGTCTCTTTGAAGCAATTTTGTATCCTCTTTAGTATTTTTGTATTGCTTTGTACTGTATTGTGGCTGTTTTGTGTCTTTTTGCCGTTGTCTCAGTCTCTTTGAGGTAACTTTGTGTCTTATTGCAGTTATTTTGTGTCTTCTTTGGTTGTTTTGCATCACTTTCTAGTCATATTGTGTCTCCTTGTGGTTGTTTTGTAGTCTTTTTGGTCTCTTCTCTGTCTCTGTAGTGGTTTTGAATTACTTTGTGGTGATTTTGTGCCTCCTTGTGCTTATTTTGTGTCTCTTTGTAGTCGTTTTGGGTGTCTTGAGGTAATTTTGTGTCTTTTTTGGTAGTTGTGTATAACTCGAAGTCATTGTGAATCTTCTTGGGGTCATTTTCTGTGTCTTTGTGGTTGTTTTTGGCTGTTTTGTGGTTATTCTGTGTGTCTTTGCAGTTCATTCGCAGCTCTTTTTCTGGCACTTTAAGCTGCATCTCAAGGTCTTCATCAGTGGATAGAGAAATAATTAAAAAATTTTATAATGAATATGCTCAAATGAACTAATGCTAAATTTCTTGTATATTTCTCATCATCATTAAATAATCTCACATCTGATAAACACTTAATGGCAACATGCTTTGCTGCTATAAAATAAATACATAAAATACAAAGAATTCAAGTGATGTCGGCATGTTCTGTGAAGATTAGGAGGCATATTAATGTATTTAAAATAACCTGGCTGCAGCATTACGATGCTGCTGGGTCATTTTGTCAAAGTTCTGGGGGTCATAAGATGAAAGAAGCATTGACAGATACCGAGTTATTTTCACTACTTTATTCACAGACAGATTTCATGATTTCATCAGCAGACAAAATATACAGATCAAAGTTGGTTTTGTTTGACTAACGTATCGTATAATATGCTCCCTTTCAGTAGTACTGACTTTAATCCAGTCTCTGACTCTGGACTAAGGCTTAAACGTTGTTTTACAAAACATTCTAACAGTGCTGTTTTTTCTCTTATAGATAAACACATGCAAGGGGAAACAAAGACATCTTTTTTAAAAATGATTCACAAAGGCATTGATGAAGACTGCACTAAAAAAAAAAGAAGAAAAGAGAATAGCAGATGACAAATAAGCAAATTCAAAATAAATACAGGTGTTAAGCGGTTTCAATCATGATGAAATAATATACAAAAAAGTAAATGCAGTCTAATGCCCGACCTTCTCGAACGTGTAGAAAATGAAAGGGGAGTGAGGAAGCAACAGGCAAGCAAGAGGATAAAGATGCAAGCAAGCAACTAGTCATCAGCAGTTACATGTTTACATTACAGAGAACGTGAGAAAAAAAAAAGATAATCATTGAAATCTATGGACAATGTTTGCTCTGATAAGCAAGGCTTCATGCTCTGCAGAGATGATTGTGTCAGTAGAACTAAGGGACACAAAGTAACCTCTAGTGCAGGAGAGAAAAAAAAAAAAAAAAACAAGTGCAGCCTCCTTGACGACACATGGAGACAGTCATCTCCCCCAACGACAGTAACCGTCATACAAATCCCCAGAGGAAGAGGAGAGGTCTTGAAATTCTAATTCATTAATGGCTAAAGCACTTTGCTACAAGGAAAATCCTGTGATAGAACCAGCAGTTTATATTGCATCGCACTTCAGGGTAAATATTATTTGAGGGAATTGAAAAAAAAAATATAGGTATTGAAATGAAATAAAAATCTTTTACAACATCAAACCGAAATCACAAGTAAAGTGCAACTCAGACATGATCAGGTCCACAGGAGGATGCTACAGTGGCTGGGGTGGTGACTGGAGATGTGCCTTTGGGTGGGTGGGATGACACGGATGACCATTCTCTGTTTACTCCTCCTCGCCTTCACAGATAGTCGTCTCCACCACAAATGTATTCTCAAAGTGACGGATGTGGTGGCAGTCCTTCGCCTCGCGCTTGTTGATGCCTGCGAGGGAAACGGGGTGAGACAGAGAGAGTGAACCAGTGATGTGACTTAATCTGATCGCAACAGTTTAACACAAGAAAGTTCCCTCTATTCATTAAAATAAAAACACAGACAGCGCCGCCGTCTACCATGAGCCTCTTAAAATGTTTCCATTGATCCCTCCATTAACGCCAACTTACGTCTGCGGGTGACACGGCGGTTCAGGCGGTATGTGTCCTTCCCGTTGCACAGGCGGTAAATAAAGGGTCCCAGCTGACGCATGTTGTGCACTCTGCCTGTCACCACCATCTCTTCATGGATGATGTAGGTCTGAGGCAAGTATGTTCCCTTCTGCAAGAGACGGAGGAACAATAACAACAATCTCACAGGAATAGGTTTTCCAACAGAAACACTGAGAGGCCGAACAGAGCAAACACTGACTGCACTGGACGTGTTCACATCACAGCTTAACAGTGCTGACGTTTGAGGGAGTGAAGAGCTGGAGAGAACTTATTAGCTGTGTCACTCCATCCAATTTTATTTAAGCCTCCTCAAAGTATAAACTGCACCACTAAAGACTTTGGTTTATAGGAAGGATTCAGCTGTGTCAATGCATTGTCTTGGAAGGGACTGTTCATTTCTTATAAGGAGGGAAGGGGTGGTGCAAGAAAGTGGGAGGCATGTCAAATAGTTTTTAAGCACTGGGGAGGGACTATGTTTTTTATTTTGGCTCAGAGGAGGTGCAAACAAATTTAAATGGCTGTATTTTGTATTTAGTTTTAAAGAAAGCATGTGCCTGTTTTCTTTTCTTTCTTTTTTTTTTAAATGCCAAAATTACACCATTAATCACAGCCAGAAACTGTAAAAACAGAAATTATTGTTGGATTTTCAAATATCTGTTGGTCCTTGAACACATCATGTGCAATAAATGCTCCATCAGAAAAAACAAAAACAAAAACTAAATCTAATTTTCACCTATGTACTCTGTTATGTACTGTTAAATAAGAAAATTAATAAAAAATCATTAGAGAAAAAAATAATAAAATAAACCATCTGCACTACTCCACGATCTCATCTTCAACTTTTAACATTAAACATCAAAGGGTAACTACTCGGGAATAGAGGGAGGGTTGCACACTTTCCCCCAGTCACTGGTTATCTTTGGGGAGAGTAAAAAAAATAAACAAAAATAAAACAAACAAATAAAAAATACAACAATGAAGTCACACCACAGCCAACCCCCTCCTCTGACAAGTAAAGAACAGTCCCTAAGCAACATTTCCCCCCTTTTAATGACACTGTTTTAAAGTATACTGTGCAGGAAAAATTTATATACAAAAGTAACACCTCTCAGTCCTCACTTATGACCCACTATAAGTGTGTGGCAGTGTATTTTTCTCTAGAGACTCTGCCCTCTGCCTGTATTTTCTTATTTTCTTCTTCTTCTCTGTGTTCAGGATGTCTATGGGTGTTGTCCCTCAAAGCACTCAGGTCAAGTCGGGGCATTTTTAGCATGGTTTGTGGTTTGGTTAAATGTTGTTCTGTATTTTTGTTTTTATGTGAAACAGTTAACACCCTGGGACTCAGGACAAACTGTAGAATTTCTCTGATAATAAAGTGTAATCATGCTGCTACTAGCAGAGTGCTAATGAGGATAACAGAAAGAAAAACAGACCGTGGACAGACACCAAAATTTACTATCTGTTTGGTGGGCGAAATGATGGCCCTCTATTTTCTCATGCTTCAGCACTACAAAGCTGCATCACAAGCGTAGCTGCGCAGTTACTGACGCCTACATCGTTACCACAACAGACAGGTTGACCTGATCACTTGCAGATAACCGCGCACACAGTCTGCCTCAAAGATCTGATTTGCCTGCAGGTGCAGGGTGAGCGCAGCCTTAGATTGCAGCTGTGTTACCTTGACATTGATAAGCAGCTCCCAGAGGTTGCGCGGTGGCATCACGATGGTGGTGTTGAGCTCAATGACGTAGCACTTGTCCAGAGCGATGTCGTGGTAGGCGGTCAGTCCCTGGAAAATAAAGCAGTTTATAAAAGATCGACTGAAGACAAGTGCTTAGGGGTTTTTTGTTTTTCTAATGTCATGTGTTGACAGTGTATTGTAGAATGATCTGAGTCATTATAGACATGTTAATGGTGGAGCTCTGAAGATGGCGATGTTGCCATTTGATTCAAGTTGATTGCCTTTAAGATCTGTACGGACATCCAAGATCCCCAAAGATAGGTAATCTGCTATAGTTTCATCTAGCACCATCATCAAGTCAAAGTTTCAGTTTGTCCAATACTTTGGCTTATGGTAACCATGACACCTGCTGAACAGCTGTATATTAGCAGTGTCATTGGATGTTAGCATCCTGATGTTAGCATTAGGCTCAAAGCACCGCTGTGCCTGAGAGCTATTAGCAAGACTGTAGACTGTGGTCTTGTTTTATATCCAACTTCATATTCCTTCTCTTTTTCTGTAATTAGTTTAAAGTGGGCTATTAGAGATTTAATAGGGTACTTATGGTGTTCTGTATTCAAGCTGTATATGTCAGATGTGTGTTTGTCCTCACTCTGTGGAAGTCGTGGATTATATCAGCGGGGTCGCTGCCTCCAAAGTGAGGCACGGGCACAGTGATCTTCTCGTAGTTGTCGGCCAAGTAGATGCCGACATTTTCCTCCAGCTCCTGGCGCCCACGCAGCGGGGCATACACGGAGTCTTCATACAGTATGCTGCAGTGGAACATGTTATCCTCTGGGATCTGCACACACACAAACATATTAGCATCTGGATCATAACACCAGCGGGAACACTGGGGAACACGTCTGTGGCAAGAATATCCTTCTGTTACAGCAGTGACTTGAATTAAAAACTAAGGATGTATTTCATTTATGGACACGATATTTGAAGCTGAGACACATACAATGCTCAGTAAAGTATAATCAGGTCTTACATGAGGTATAAAGTAGTAGCGGTAGACATAAATGGAGGCAAGGACCAGACCGGCCATGAACACGACCAGGCCAAACGTCAAGCAGCAGAGGCCGTTGAGGGGAGACTTTTTGGGCCGCAGTGGCAGGACCAGCTCATCCTCATCCTGGAAAACACACACACACACACACACACACACACACACACACACACACACACACACACACAGAGTCATTAATACTTCAAATAGGCACAGAAAAGCATTTCCAGACAGCTTCAATCCAACTTCCAGCTTACTCATCTTCACCGTGACAAGCAGCTGAGAATGACCCAAATTAACTAACTGCTAAAATAGAAGCTCACATTAATGGCGACGCAGCATCTCAAGCAGGAATTAGTAGAGCTGAGCCCGGCCAGAGGAAAGGATGACGGAAAGCTCGATTATGAAAAGTTGACTGAGATGGTGAGTAATCTCTCCAGACGCCTCCAGTCTCGCAGTCCATCTGCCGGAGCCACGCGCCCAACCTGCGTTGGCAGGGTGGCACTACACACAGATAGTAGCCACTCGCTGTGCGCTTCCATTTACAAATATAATGACTAACAGACGAGTGCTGTACCGTACAGAGAGTGCCGTAAGCATTCGGCAGGTAAAATTATCTCCTGGAAAAGTGGCTCTGCAAAATAACAACAAAGGTTGCTATTGTGAGCTGGAGAATGGAGTATTGTGTGTGTGTGGGGAGCAGCTGTTGTACGAAACTTAAAAGAAAAATGTTCCATAATTTTAAAAAGGAGATGACACAGAAAGCTAAAGAGCAGTGGCTTCTTTCTTCTCTTTGCAGAACACGTTGTACACTCTGCATTTAATACTAGGACAGCATCTTATCTTGCGTGTTTTCATTGTCATCACAGTTCAGTGTGCTGTTCTTTGTGGAAGCATTTGGGAACAGAGGGTGCATGAGGACAAGGCGACAACTGTGCAAACACACTTCTGTGAGACTCAGATCTTTGTGTTCTCCCACCCCACTGAGAGAGACAGATAGAGGCTCTTTCACACCAGCTGAGAGCGTGACACACCATGAGGCCTGTGCGTCTCCTGTTCTGTACATTTGGATGAACAGATTTCAAAGTCACACAGCCTCTCAAGCTTTGCACTTCTGCTATAGCCACTTTATATGCATGCCTGTGATGTCATATCTATATTCCATTATGGCTCATCATCTTCAGGGCTCACTCATGTATCTTTGATAAGGGGCTGAGGCCATGCTGGGATGCTGCCACTGCAAAGTTGAGGACTCCGACCGGCGCTCTTCCTCATTTAGAGCTGTGAAAAATAATCTTGCATGCGTTGCAAACCACAGCAGCCCATCTGCCATTTTGTCAGCCAAAGCTCGTGCATTTCTTGCACTCTACCTTTTTCTTTTTTTTAAAAAAAAAAAAAGCTGTGGTTTATTTAAATCTGCATTGAAGGAAACTAGAGGCCATGTCAGATATAAATACAAATCTTTTACATAATTGCTTTTTGCTGGTAATCCTCCATACAGTCCTGAACAAAAGAGCACGTATCTGCACATTATAATTACTTACATCCTGCCTGCAATAAGCACACTGGCGCAGAGGAAAGCATCGCAGCAATGTCATGATTTGTTCCCAACCAAATGGCGATAGATGCTGTCAAAAATCCCCTGCTGCCGCTCATGGCTGTGCAGGTGCAGGCTGCCCCGCAGAGCAGCCAGGCAGCAGAGCAGCGCACAGCAGGCATCACATTACACATCATATAAAGACGACACTCACAAGCATTACAATTATTATTAATAATAATAAGAGAAATAACAATAAGGGCCCGCGTCTCTCACCATAGGATGAGGGATGAGGATCTCGGTCTTGTCGCCATCATTCTCCTTCTCCACTTTCTGTCCCGCGACAGACTGGAAACTGATCTTCACCATGTCTCGGTGTGTCTGTGTGTGTGTCTGTCTGCAGGTGTCTCACTCTTCGTCTGTGGTAACGATGGCTGGCCACCTTTCTGAAACAAGAGTCCCTCGCCTCGTCCTCCTCTCACCGCTGGGCTGCTTCTCTATCTGTTTTTGTCTGTATTTATCTACCGGAAGTGAGCAGGGGTTTTTTTCTTCTTGTCTTTTCTTTTTTTTTTTTCCCAATAACCGCCCTTAAAGGACTAGTGCGGTGTTTTTTGTTCACAGATATATCCTCTTGAGACCCGAACTTTTGCTGGGTGTACATTTTTAATTTCTCCTAGCTATTTGGGATCAGTAGGACACAATAAGTATAAAAAAAACTTAACACTGTCAATGATAATAAAGTCCCAAAGTCTTCAAAAGAGTCTTAGCTTGTTACTGCTAAAATTGGTCAACTTTGTTGCCATATCAAACTACAAACATTATTAATCTTAAATAAACAAGTTTCAACCATAAAATGTGATCGGGTTTCGGACCTTGTCCACTTTTGTGTGGGGATCGGCTGCAGACTGACTTGGCAGAGATGGCCGCCATCTTGTTAAAACATGGATTGGTGTTTCTCAATCAAGTACGCCAAGTTTGGACTTGCGCACTTGGGAGTTCGGACTTGGCAAGTTAGACTCTGAGAGTACAAACTCCCAAGGGCAGCTGCCATAGAGTGTGCCAGTAAACCGAACTCTGTTAGCGCTTTTAGTACTTCCGGTTCTCTCGTCCAAAAGTCAATACGTTTTTTGAATGGGATTTTGGTAAAATGCCTCAAATAAGGTCTGTGGTTAACAAAAGCTTAAGCGAGTTTCAGGTTTTGTTCTACGACATAAAACACGTCAGTAAATACCCTACTTGTGAATTTTGAAGCTTTTACGTGTCGTAAAAAAGGCGGTTGCTAACAAGTTGCTCAATACGACTACAAACCCTGTCGGGGACATTAAACGTCATCACCCCCGAACAGGCGAGAGTGCTGGCAGTCCGCCATTACAGCTTCTTATTTAGCTTAAACAGTCCGATTTCCCCATTATACAATGTTTTTAAAATAAAGCGGCCGAAATCAGTTGAAAGCTTAGTGGCGGTGACGTCAAGAGTCATGCGACCGTGGAGTAGTCATGTAGTCCGTTAAAGCCTAACGTTAGCTTTTTACTTCTGGCGATCGCATTTAAGCTTCAAATGCGGTATGAAAGGTGTTCATATGTGAAGATTATCTCGCTGAACAAAACCTGTAAGTATCATAAACTTGTGTTAGCCACAGAGCTTATTTTCTGACATAATCCAAAACGCAATGCAAAAATCACATTCACTTTCTCTTCCGGGAACCAGCGCTATGCTAAACTTCCGGGTTTTGACGTCAGCCCTGGCACACTCTATTACCGCTGGTCTGTGAGAAATGCATTCTGGGATACCTGGCTGTCAAAAGTCCACACAAGTCACCTCCCGATGCATCCCCGCTGGAACGGGCAGAGCAAGTTCACATCCAGGCGTTTGGACTGTACTTGGCTGGATGCGGACTTTGAATTGGAACAGTACTTGGGCTGCGACTGATGACGTTTCACAAGAACACAACTACAGGCAAGAACGCAGATTGAGAAACGCCTACAGTGTATTGTGCTCTAACTACCACTAGATGGCAAAACAGTGTCCACGAAGGAGGACAACAGGTCTAAAATTAAGAAGGGCAAGTAAACCATAGATAGATAGATAGATAGATAGATAGATAGACACTTGCACAAAGTCAGGGATCTTGTAGGATCATAGTCAGGTGTATAATTAACCAACTGTACCCAACAGGTGCTAATGATCATCAACTTCATATGTTGGTTGAAACACAGTCATGAACTGAAAAAGAAACAGCTGTGCAGGAGGCTTAAAACTGGGTGAGGAACGTTCAATTAAACACAAGAAATTTGTGCTCCAGTGAAAGCATCATCACTCAGTGAAGGACCTCCTCAGCCCTATGATAAGCTATTATGGCAACTATACAGACCAGTGAGCAGTGATGACTAACACGTCTCTGGGGTCATCAGGTGGGGACCTCCTTTCACCAGTGTGTCGTCTAGTTGGTCCCACGACACCTCCAGGAGGCTCTCTGGCATCCCGGAGTCACTCCCCTGATGCCAGCTCTCGCTGCTCCTCGCACCAACCCAACAACCTCCTTTATCTTACCTATGTTACCACATGGCTTTGACTGTGCTGAACAGTCAAGCTCTGCCACCAAGGTGAGGTTGTGGAAGACCGTCTCATGTCACAGGTCACACACCGTGACAAGACTGAGCACAGAAGCAAGACACAGGGTGCTTATACTGCTGCATCAGCGAGGTCTCTCCCAGGCAGAGACTTCAAAGCAGACTGAGGCTTCAAGATGTGCTCAAGCTCTTTTGAAGAAGCTCAAAGAAACGGGCAGTGCTGAGGACTGTAGACGCAGTGATTGGCTGAGGAAAATTAGTGCAGCAGATGAAAGGGGTTCTGGTCAGAATTAATGGTGTTCTCAATGCTAAGAAATACAGGCAGGTGCTTGTCCATCGCCATCACAACCCCAAACATACAGCCAATGTCATTAGGAACCATCTTCAGCGTAAAGAAGAACAAGGAGTCCTGGAAGTGATGGTATGGCCCCCACAGAGCCCTGATCTCAACATGCATGCGGCTGTTACTTTTAGGAGGTATTACTGGTCAGCATGTTAAAAATGTAACAGGTAACATTAATGTGTCTAATTTAATTACTTCCTCAGAGTAATATAACCCATTACATTTGATTACTTTTCTAATAAATGTTTTGAACTGAGCAGTGGAGGTGAAAAATGCCCAGAAATAGGTCATGCCAAAATAACATACTCCCATACGGCAAAAAGATGCAAAGCAACAAAATTTCAATTAGCCACCCGGGCTATTATTTCTTTAAATCGCTGAACTCAACGAGCCTATATTTGGGACAGGCATCTATATGGGACAGGTCTTTAATTCCTTTCACACAAAATTGTTGCTCCATGTGTAGCCACACTGGGCCAGTGAAAGGGACTGGGCGTGTAATTGGGACAAGGCTTTTAATTTAATTTTTACCGTAAATTCTACATTAAAGTTTTGACCAAAGACAATATATTCAGATACACCTTTGTAATCACCAACATTTTCATTAGATTTTCTCCATAACAGTAACTGATTAAACACTAATACTAATAAGTTTGTTGGCCCAACACACCAGGAAAAGTATTTGCAATATTAGTGTGTGATAAATGTCGGGATGCTTTTTGGTCGCTGTGATCAGGTGTTAGTTTTTATTAGGTACAATTAATGACACAATTCTGTGGAAGCTAATGCAGCTAATATCGATGTTTCAACTGCTTTCTTTCATTTAGTTTTTCATAATTATAAAATAAACGTTTACAATTATGATACTAAGATATTATTTAGCAGATGCTTTTCATAATTATTATAAACTTAATTTGCCATAATAATGTGGAAAAATCCTTAGTGATTTTTCTTTCATGTAGCAGAAATGAGCTTCCATACATTGTGTTGATGTGCTGTTTTGTTTTTTGCCCTCTAAAATGTAAGGAACTGTTATGGAATAAACTTTTCAACAGTATTTAAGATCTCCAACTTAATAAACTACATTAAATTCTGGATAATTCTGGATGGCTTTAAGTTTTGAATCATTTAGTCAGACGTTATGAATTTGTCATAGGCCATTAACAGGACGACTTCTGGATTGTAAAATATAAATTTGGATGTTATATTCCCCTTTGAATGAAGCCAATCTGTAGAAGTACGCTGATAATACTTGTGTATATGGCTTGTATGGAATATATTTCAGTAAAATAAATCCTTCTACTAAAGGGGAAAAGGCACCACTTCAATATACCGAGCTGATGTACATACCCAAATGTTGTCAGCTGACTTGTGTCTGTAAACAGGAAGAAAATGACACAGCTTTTTTATTCCAAATGTTTTTTTTCTTTATTTCAATTGTAGGGCCCAGGCCTTTGACACTTCTGAAAGCACCCACACGCTCTATGCTGAAACTGGAGTCAAAGTCAGCATACAGCCAAGCGTTCAATTTGACATTTCAATGTTGTTAAATACTTGGAAAAAAGAAACAATTCCAGTACAACATCTTTAGTACAGCATCATGCACAGCCAGTGGAGGAACATGCATGTTCAATGCGAATGGAGGAACTGTCAGATATCCGATTAGTGCTGTTAATCTGCACTGAGATGGTTTCTTATTTGCCTCTTGGTTTTATTACATGGACCATTTCATTCACTGTAAATTAACAAATCTGCGGTTTCATCAGTTTTGCTCAACACCATGAGGACAATCCAACGTGCCCTAAGTACTCTGCTACCCACAATGCTTTACACTCACAATTGTACTGGAATTATAAACCCTCTGAGGAGAAAGGCTCAAACATGAGGAAGGGGGAAAAGTAAGAATGGTGCGCTGAGTTGCCAATGTCCTGATGAGCTCACCCCTGAAGCACACTCACTGCGGGGCCACACAGCACTCCCAGGCCTCTAGCAGAGTGGTCAGAATGAGGAAAAACAAGTTAATGAAATTGAGGAGTTGGGGGGGGGGGGGGCTATCCTCGACTCCAGTTAGGTGATGTTGATCGCTCAGCACCTCACAAAGCGCACAAACACACAGGCTTTAATGTTTCAGTTAATGCTCTTCCAATCCCCTCCCTACCTCCCTCCACTCTGGCACATTTTCAGCAGTCTGAGAGATACTCAAAATGTACATGGAGAATAAAAAGAGGATTAACAGATCCAGAGCTAATACCATGACATTCCTCCGCTGTACAAATTGTTAATATCCTATAGGTTAGCTAAATGTGAGCTGGCCCTTTAAGTTATGTACAAAGAAACCCAACAGCAACCATTTCAGCAGTAAAATGAAATGCAAAAACAATGTCACTTAACTTGTTTGTTGTTTCTTCTATGGTTTTAGAAAGTAATTTGATTACAATTAACCAAAAACATGAGGTTTAAGGTAATATATATATAATATATATTCATATGTCAAGGTTAAACAAAAATCTACAAAGCAAAAAAAAAAAGGCATATGTACATGTTCACCCTGTCCCAGAAAACAAAAAAGAGACCCAACTCTCGGGCTTTACCAAATTCATACCTTACATCCCTCCTTCCCTCATGTGCTTCAAGTGCTGTGTCGTAACAAAGCACACAGGAGGTAAATGGTTCTGTGTGATGGCATCTGAGAGCTCGTCCCCATGAATGGCTAAAATGAACCACTGTTTGCTGTTTTGGATGAAGGCATAGATACGAACTTGTAGCGGTTGCTGTGATGCACGTGCAATTCCGAGTCTGTGGCACTGAACATGGGAGCCAGACTGGGCAGGCCATCACAGAGCCGACGCTGGGTACAGCCATGGATCTGTCACATTTCAAGGCATGCAACCAACACACCAATGTTCAACTTGCTCGTACCATTTCCATCACAAGGTTTTTAGCTGATATTCTTGCAGTATGTGTGTATGCATGTTTTTTATGTAATAGATATCTGCGTGTAAACGTGTCTACTTTTGTTCCTTGAAGTGTGTGTGTGTGAGTGTATATGTATGTGTGTGTGTGTGTGTGTGTGTGTGTGTGTGTGTGTGTGTGTGTGTGTGTGTGTGTGTGTGTGTGTGTGTGTGTTTCTATCAGGAAGTCTGCCTTACTTTGAATGCACCAACATTTTCTGTTACTATGTTTGATGGACTGTTGTGTCATTATAATATACCTAACATGTCTCAATGTGCAAGAAAGCAGCAGCATCTATTATTTTCTCTTATTTCTTTTGAAGGAAAAAGACTGAAAAAGAAAAAAGAAGTAATCAAATGTTCACTGAGGAGCAGAGGAGCTGGCGACTTCCTGATGAGTTGATATGGGTACGTTGGTTTTTCGTTTGTTTCCTCAATTTTTGTTCAGAAACCAGAACAGCAGCTGCTGATGGGTCCGTTAAGCAGACGTTGTCTGGATGTTGTCCAGACATGGTCCTGGTGGCTCCTCCCCCCACCTCTGCACCCTGCCTCAGGCCTCCTGGGGGGCAGGCCGCTTGAGGTCCCTGATCTGTTTGACCAGGTAAGTCTTTTCGTCATTGAACTGTTCGTCCTCCGTTCTGTCGTTCTGGAACTTGCTGAGAAACTCAATGAGTTTGGTTTGGTTTTTCAGCAGGATGTCCAGGATGGGCTGCGTCTTGTTGGGGTTGGCCACAAACACCTGGGAGTTTAGGAAGAGGGCAAGGATGTTAATATGTGCAGATATTCTATATCTTCGATGTGGTGGAAACTGTGTTTGGATTCTTACCTTAAAAACATGGAAAGCCTCAAACTGGATGTTGCGGCTCTTGTCCCGTAGCAGGTTCATCATTAATTTGAGATTCTCTGGCTTGCTGATGTATTTCGTCATTATGGTGAAATTGTGCCGGTCAAGAAGCAACTCCCCCAGTAACTGTGAGACACAGAAATAAATATTAATTGGAATATATATATATATATTTTAGTTCAAATAAACACAAGACATTTGTGCTCTAGAGAAAGGATCAGCGCTCAGTGAATAACCTCCTAAGCCCTATGATAAGCTATTATGGCAAGGCTTAACTATTCTATTCTATACAGACCAGTGAGCAGTGATAGCTAACACGTCTTTGGTTCTTTCTTTAAATAGACAGTTGCAGATTCATCGAATAAACAGGCTCACAACTTTAAACCCCAATCTTTAACTTCCTTTTCCTGCTAATGTTAAGTGGCATTAAAACTGAAAACACGAGCCAGTTTTACAAACAATTCTAGTGTTAACAACCCTTAACAGTATCAGAAATTAATAATAAACTTTACTAGAAGAGTTCACTCAATGTAGTGGACACTCTGCCTGGACAACTCTTTTAATTCACGCAGACGCGTTTCAGAAGCTGAGAAAAATACACGCTTCATATGTTTTTGACAGAGCTGCTACATAACTGGACTTTGAACAATATTAACTTTGTCTGCAGACGATAGCACAACAAAGTAGGAGATAACAACAATAAACATGATTAAATCAGACCAAAAAATAAACACTTAACTACATCGCCTGCTTATTTACGTAAAATAGAAGCACAGGTATCGAGGAAAAAGGACCAAATCAACACAATCTGTATGTCTACAAAATAAGGCAGGCGAAACACTAAGTGTCTGAAATGCTGATGGAGTGGTATGACGCTGGAGAAGACAGACAGTGGAAACCTCCACCCGGTGGAATTGTCCCTACCAGCTCCCTTACAGTTAAGATAGCACTGAAGATAACAAAAACAGTGCCCAAATCATCTGTTATCATGGCTAACTTTAGTGGATCATAACATTCTGAATATGTAAATAATCTGCAGATGCTCTGGTTCAAAATAAGACCAAACCTTTCTATAGATGTCAGTTTTAAAGCCACAAAAAAGGCAAAAATGTGTCCTGCAACAAACTGCAAAGCTTGTTGTTTTTAGCCAACTGATTCACAGACAACTTGCAGCCCCTACTGGCTGGTTGGGAGGTGTCAAGAAGCAATCATGGTATGAAACAATCACTAAAACAAGATTTTAAACAATTATGAATTAGTCATAAATGTGCACACCAAATATTAGGCTAATTGGTGCAGTAGTTTTCAAGATTATCTGCGGACAGAGGGATACACACACTCACAAACATGCTTACACGTGACTACGCATGATCCCTGGAGATGATTAACAACTTGAGAGAGAGAGCAGGTTTCAATCTTTGGTATTAATTTGTCAGTGAGTTGGCAATTTGTTTACATTTTGACAACAGATTATGAGTTTAGAAATACAAAATGCATATTATTCAGACTAAGGTGAATGTATGCGCTAAATGTAGTCACAAACATGAGGCAAGTGACGCTGAAGTGAAGAAGACTCAGAGAACATTACTGTGCTACCACCACTAGATGGCAGTCACAACAAGGTGATGAAGGTGGAATGGTTCAGAGAAACCAAACACTCTGAGCAGACCCCGTCTTTAAATAGCTCTCTGAATAGAGTTGCACCACTACATGAGACCTGTTTACTGGCACGACCCGTGGTCCTTACCTTGAGGGACTGCCTTTTAGTCACGTAGTTTTCTGAGTGGAGTAACTTCTCATATTCACTAAAGAACTAGAGAGAGAGGAAGAGACAGTGACAGAGAGAGGACAGAAAAAATAGAAGTGATCGGGGGCGAGACAGAGAGAAAGCGAGAGTCATCTGAATGCGTCAAGCAGTGGTTTTTTACAATTGCATCTGTGTCTTGTATCACAACACAATGACAGGAAAATGAGAGATTTTCTGTCAGAGACTGACAGCTACTTTGTGTTCACAGCCTGCAAATTATGTCCCAAATGGCTGGTTTGATGTTGTTGAGGAAAGAGACTGTCAGCATGCCAAACACACAGACGGCTACAACTTTAATTTGCATGTAATTGGCGAAAAAAATGGTTAAATTCAATGAAAGTTTGTAGAAATAGTAAGCACTGAATTCCACTAAGAAGGCCTTTAAACAATGGTACATACTACAAAAAAGCTGCACCTATTGAGTGATTAATGATCGCTGAATAATTCTTTGTTCCTCTGTTTTGTTGTGATAAACTCTGTACTGATGAATATTTCCAAAAAATACAATTTTGTCAAATAATACGTTAAGATCTGTATTGTTAACCACTCGTTTAGCTGCTAATAAACACTGGTGGTAAGGACACATCCAGCCCTACTTAAAATACAAATCACTTTAAGCCTTTCTGTCTCACTTCAGGTAAAGCTATTTCTTTTTAAACACTAGGTTTATGCTGAGTGTGGACTTACTCTGTCATAATGTTGTTCCAGAAACTCTGCACTCAGTAGCTTGTGTCTTGTGAGGAGGTCCTGGAAAAAGACAATGCAGACTATTAGAAATAAATTCATATTTTATGTTTACTACTGAGGGTGCTTTCACACCTGCCCTGTTTGGTTCAGTTCAATGGAACTAAAGTTCGTTTGAGCAGGTGTGAACACAGCAATCTCACTCAGGTGCGCACCAAAACAACCGGACCCGAGACCTTCTTGAGGAGGTGGTCTCAATGCATCAAAACATTGTTTTCTAGTTGGAGCTGCGCCTCGTTTTCAAACTGTATGGTTTGACTAAAATGAACAATGACAGCAATATAGTCCACGATGAGCAGCGCTAAAATCAACCTGCGTAGTTGTCCCTCCATTGTGACATTACTCTAGGGAACTCTTCTTCAACGTTTGCTTTACTTCCTGGATTTTTCCCGCATGAAAATTCTGACCAATCAAGATCAGCTTTCTCGCACAAGACATTTTATCTGGTCCGTTTGTAAATGCTGCCGTGAGAACATGAACCAACTCTAGGCAATTATACAACTATGTAACAAGATTAGTCCCTGATTCAGACCAAAGCGAGACAACTCTAGGTCTGAAAGCACCCTTAGCCTGGCTTCATCTGTCTCCTTTTTGGACACTGTAGATTAAACAAACTGAAGCACATGCAGAAATAATCCTTCAAAAAAAAAAAAAAGCCTGAAACCCCCAACCTAAAATTAGACTGAAAATGTTTTGGGTCACGGTGTTATTAGTGATTTTTCCGGACATAATTCTTATCAAAGACATGAGACAACTGGTTTATGAGATGCAATTAAGTTAGCAAATTCATCATTTTTGCTTTGTAAGAAAATAAATCTTAGCTTTAATTCCAGGATTAAAATCGGAAGCGTGGTGTTAAAGTTTGTCCAGATAGCACAAGATTTCTTCCCGTCTTTAAAATACAAGTTTCAACAACACACCCCTCTGACAGAAGTCTGAGTCATCAGCAAACCTCTGGTAGTGGTTTGAATGACAATATGACTTAACATGATCTCACTTTCAATCAGAAATTCAAGTTAATCATTGAGGAGACTCTAACAAGGTTTCTACGTCAGCCACTGTAATTTTCCGTTTTGAAAATCAGAGGTAGATTCATGCCTGCATAGCATAACTTTGCCTTTATGAAACTTGTCTATCCCATAATAGCAGCCACCGTTGGCTACAAATCCTCAACCTCCGTTTGTTTGTGTCAGTGTGTCTTTATAGCTGCAATATCAGCAGCAGCCAAAGCATCATCAAATTTGCTGTTTGAGCTTCTACTTAGTTACAATGCTTCAGATTATATAATGTAAACAAACCACATTCAGCGGAGTCGCAGGAAATGGGACATGGGGATGCTGAAGAGAAATGTCTTGAAACTGTTAACAGCATCTCCGCTAATCACTCACAGCAGTTAATGACTTAGTTTTGAAATGATGCTTTTAGATTCTTTAAAGAAAACAGTCACTAATTTTAAGAAGTCACAGATGTTTTAGAGCACTACGCAAAACAGCTGAACAGGTGAACCAACTTACTTTGAAAGTGGCAAATGCGTCTGAGGCAATGTCGAAAGTAGACATCTCCACATATCTGAAGAAGTCGTAAAACTGCTCTGACCACAGCGTGATTTTGGCCAGCGGTTCATGTCTGATGCACTCCCTCAACATGATACCACAGTTTAGGGCAATCTCTGGGGACTCATACCTGCACAAGACAGCAACACAGGACAAGGACTCAACATCATATAGAAGCAAACTGCACACACATTCATTTGGTGATAGCAAATAACATTTACGACGAAATGTTAATTACACATGACCAGTTGTGTTAATTATGTCATTAATGATGCTTAATTTATTTATTACTTTGTGAATATATTTCTGTGGAGACATTTTTACACAGCACCTGCATAGTATAATGAAGGATTAGCATTTGTTTCATCATTACAAGAAAAAAGAAATCCTGTGATAGGAGGATAACGTCGAGGAGCTCGCCACTAGACTAATCACATTGAGAGTATTTGCACATGTCGAAGGTTCATTGCTTTATTACAACACTTTAAACGGTATCCCTAAAGGCTTTACGGAAAGACACCCATCGTGTCATGCCGTGTCATATGATGTGTGTCATAGCCAAGGTGGGTCAATCCAGAATGTGAATGTAACAAAGTTGCGAAACTCTAGGAAAAGAGGACAGTGTTGTATCCTGTGACACCCTTGTTGAGGAGTGAGTGAAGCTCAAGCGATACGCTACCACAGTAGGACCTGTGTGTATATAAGCTGTGCAAAGCATTTTTTCTTTTGTTTTACTTTGTTACCTTTGTAAGGAAATCCAGCCAAAGAACCAGAGTCAGTTTTTGGGATCAACAAGCTAAACAACAGATTCATCTTCAAGAGACTGAGCAGCAAAGACACTGGCACACTTTCTGCTTGAACTTATCATTAAAATTAAATGGCTATAGAATAATGACACCAGCAGTCTTTAGATTGATTTCCTATAAGCCTCACTTTCATTATGCAGTTCTGTCCGCCACCTGGTCTGATCTCGCTGGGAAATGATGGCTCGATTTACAGCACTAAGGAAGTGCGTCAGGATAGCACTTTTATTCTCCTGGTAGCTAGCAGTAGCTATCCCCAGTTACCAAAGAGTTTCAATGTAAGCTCCAAGTTACTATCCCCAGTAGCGGAAATGGCGGACAAAGGAGACACTAGAGTAACTGTGGAAAACAAAATGCAGTGTGTCCTGTGTTGCTGGGAGTTACTAGGCTCTGAGGAAAACGGAAAGCGATCCCGGTTGTCTTTGCAACAGCTACGCCAACAATAATACTACTTTGTAAAGCTAGAGTGGGAAGAGTTATCAGTTTCCACTTTAATAGCACCAAACAATGTACTATACTAATATCTCAGTGAATATCTATTTACTCAATTTGGCTATGTTGTCTTTGAGCATTATGAGCATTGCCTTCTGTACTGTACGTTCCTGGGCATGATATAACTCCAAATTTGGCATCTTTAACAGCTACTTTTATCTTGCTTTGTCGAGCACAGGAACAACTGATGAGGGTGATATGGAACTTGCATCACAGGAAGCTAGACAGACACAACTTTCATCACAGTTCAATGCTGCTTTAAGGCAAAAACATTTGAAGCCATTTTCATTCTTGTTCTTGAGGTAGCAGTCACGCCATTTAAAAACAGGTGCTCTCATTTCCCTTTGTGTTAGGCAGTCACTCAGGTGCTCTTCAATAATAAGTTGAGATCAATGGGGGCATTATGACTCTCTGTGTGTGTTTGCGTGTCCTTACCCTTTAAGCAACATGAAGAGGATATTCTGCTGGGTGCAGAGGTACTCCACTGTCGGCGTCCGAGTGCCAATCTGACGCCTCAGGATGTTGTTGAATATCTGAGCCACATCTTTTTTACCCTGGGGGCAAAAGATAAACCACATATGTAGGTGTGAGGAAGTTGAGGTTTATAATATGCAATACATGAAGAATACAATGCACAAAAAGGTTATACAGCACTCTTCCACACTGACAATTAGGAGCTAGAGAAAGGTGGAAAGCAAAAATGCAACTCTGAAAATAAGGTATGGTATTGCTTAAATTGTGACAGAAATTAAATAAATGATAAATTTTTGGTGTTTCAGCATCAAGAGCAAAGATTAATATCCTCTTAAGATAGTGACAAGGACAGTGACAAATTGCTACCCATAACAGTACAAAAATTCAGCATGCACCAATTGTGCACACGACTCTCGAAAATGTTGAATTACTGTCATATTTCTATGGTGTACACTTGTGATTTGCAATTCTTCACCAGCTTTGCTTTTACACACAGGGAGGATGGGTGAGGGTAAAAGAGGAAGAGAGAGATCACACAACACAGTGAGTCATGCTGTGATAGAGTGAGTCAGGGAAGCCTGCAGCAGCAGTTGCCACACAGCACCAGTCTGACATATTGCAGGGAGACGTGAGTTTGCCCACACATCAACATAGGCAGATGTGTACCTCAGATAATCTTCAACCACTTCACTGCCTTCTTAGTGTTAATTAAATGTCTCCCACTTTATTTTCACTTCTTTCAGTCTCGTTCATTAAATATCGTTCTCACTCAATCTTATAACAGATGCCAAGTCTCACCTCAAAGTCGATAAGCTGCAGGTCCGCTATGAGGGTGCTGAGCAAGCCGCTGTTGTAGAGCTCTTGGGCTAGCTGGGCCACTGCTTCTGTTTGGGGCTCTTTCTCATTAGTCCCATAAAGGATCTCCTTCATCGCCACCAGGCTTTTTGACACCTCCTCTGTGGCCTTAATAATAAACACATAGCGCATGTTACAGAAAGCTACTTCAAACTCATTTTCAGAGTGATGAGGTGATGAATCCCACAAGTGAAGAGCGAGTGAATTTCTGCGAGATTCACCCTACCTTCTCGGCCTTTTTGTCCGAAATGTCGTGCTTCTCGAGCACCGTCATGCTGTCCTTAAGGTTTTTGACGATGTCCGCCGGCGACTTGTGGGACTTGCCAAAGGGGAAAGGCATGGCGGAGAGTTACCACGAGCAACCAGGCAGCGGACTGTCCACCTGAGGAACGAAAGGTGAAACTGGATCAGGGCCTGTGAAGATGGCGGCACTGCTGAGATGAGACTGAAAAGGATGTAAAAAGCACCAAAGACAGAGACAGACCTAAATAAACGTTGCTGTACTGTATACAAAAAAATCTTAATGTATAAAATAAAAGTCTTAAATAACAGATGACCTACAAATAACATGGTCTCAGTTATTCCAGGCAATATCAGGCAGCACTGACACTGGAGCAGAGGCATTTCCTTTCTTTTCTACTGACATTTAAATTAAATCTATTTTCCAGATTTGTTTTGTCCTCTATAGCATTTTTCAAAGAACTGTCTGAGTTGTGATACCACTATGGTTATTGTGGGCAAATTATCTTGACAGTGAGTTATGATTTTTATCACCAGCGTACATGTAGAGTAGCAAAGACAACAGCAGACCGAGAGAGAGGAGCACGTAGTGCTGTCCGAGCTTATTCCCAAAAAGGTGCTGTTGGTGGGCCAATTCCAGTTTCCGTAACATAAGCCACCATTAGCTCCTGCTGTAAAACAAAGCAGCTAGCTCTGATGCCAAACTGAATTAAGCCCTGATGAATCAATCACTGATGGCATTTATTACTAATTCAAGTCCCATACCAGGGAAATGTTAACACACTAGAGGAAAGGTGATTTATTTATATAACTTGTGCGCATAATATCTGGATCTGACCTTCAATGCTTTATTGTGAGGTAGTACAATCTTGCGAATCTTCTGGTAATTGTCGGTAAATGATTAATCAAGCAATGTTTACTATGACATAGGTCTACTTGCACCGTGACATAGCCTCAGCCCTTTGTATGACCCATACTCCCTGACCAAGTAAACACCTTGTCACATAACTAAACATACAGCACATTCTAATGTTACTAATTTCAGTCAATAATCACACTCCTCTCTAAACAAAAACCTCTAACCGGAGATAATACTGAACCACTTCACAAGGACCATATCTCACTGCTGCTGTTATTTAACTGGGTTACTTAACAAGGACCCTTATCTACACAACTCCCTGACCCACCCAAGCACCTCACATATACAGCGGGGCAAAAGCCGAAGTTTTCTGAAGAGACAAGAAGTGAGAGGAGAAATTCCAAGAACCCAGGACAGAAGCATGTCAGTAAAACTTCATCACAGTATCATGATCATTTTAGTCAATCAGTTATTTTCATTAAACATACTGCACTTTGAGACATCTGTTTCCAGTGGGATATTGATGCCACAAAACATCAACACAAGGTACACATCAAACCCTAAGAAGCACTGACCTAACAGTCTGTCACCAACCTGTTGTCCTGCCTGGATCCTCTAAACTCTGGACACAAACCCTGGAGTGGTCACACACGTCCTCTTATGTCTTGGCAGGGAGTCCACATTTAGAAAGCAACGCTGGGGCCAGGAATATAAACCAAGCAGCACCGAAGTGGGAGGTGCAGTCCACCACCAGTCGTATATGATGTGTCATGTGTGACTAAGTTGAGCTATAAAACATGCCACTGGGTTCACTGGTGGCTCACCCAAGTTGTGCTTGCTTACATCTTTATTAATCTGGACACACCTCAACTTCGCCAGGTGGCCAAATCCGTCTGTCGCACAGACTAATGCTCGTTAATGTAGCCAGCAGGCAGCAGAACCGCCTCTCCACTCCTGACCCGCTTCAGTGTCACACAGTGACGCAAATAGGAGGAAACATATGGCAGGTCCTAAATCAGCTGGTCCCTGCTAACCAACAATGACTCCAGTGCTTGCTAATCGTATCGTATGCTGGAGTAATGTTAGGTCAACAAATGTCAGAGGTGATGTGCTCCTGACTTTCCTACAAACTGATCTAACGTGGCCTAAGAGACGGATAGGGAGTCCAAATCTCTGCGACTCTTTCAAAGGATACCACCGTCATGCTAGCCAGGACATGCTTCACATATCCGCGATTACACCATGGCCCTGAAGTGTAGTTACCCTCCAGGAAACAAACAAAACAGTGCCAAAAAACAGCTCAAACGTCACCCCTACCCTTCAGTCCAGGCAGCAGATGCTCTGCTATCATCTGACAGCAAGCTAGCAAAGAGCAGCTAACGTTAGCTAATGCTAATCCAGTTATCTAGCTAGCTTATTTACACATATCACAAACTCTCCCAAAGCTATTTCTGCTACACTTCAGACAAGTATAACTTAACTAACTCAAACAAGTTGCACACCCGCGGCCCAGTAAGCTGACCAGCGTGAAGCTGACAGTGAGCACCGCCCCTCTCTGTTATCCATGCCTGGTTTGTGATGGTGTGAAGCCTGCCAACTTTGCGCAATGCTAACAAAATGGATACTTGCTCACTGAGTAATTCCGCGTCTGGCAAATGCAACACAGCTATAATGCAGAGCTACAGTAAATAAAGTAATCCAGCTACCTTTACTTTGCACTCAACAGCTCCCCTTTTTGTCTGTTTGTAAGCTAGCGTGGCCTGTAATATTTCAATCACTGTCCACCAAACAACAGTGCTACTGCTAACTTGCTTGTGGAAGTGTGTGTGTATGTGTGTGTCGACACACCGAAGGCCTCAGCAGGCCTGATGGTTACAAACCTTTCCTGACTGCTTTAACCTCATTTTAAGCAGCTACGACAGTAAGAAGTAGCTACATTTATTACAGCCAGTTTTGTAACGTGATATTGGTAACGTCATTTAGCTAGCCCTGTTAGCATAACGTTAGCCTGGCCTGGCAGTCTCTCCCTGCGCTGGTAACGTTACTATCAAGCCCATGCCTGCCTTTAGCACATCACCAACAGCAGGCTATATTCAGCTAAACGTTTTTACTCGCTGAGAGCTGTCCAATAAGCTAACTAACGTTAGCAAATGTAGCTAGCTAGCTAACTTTAAGGCAACCGTTTTCAGCTAAAATAGCCTCACACCACAATGCTTGCAAACAGTGATTCACAGCATTAACGTTACATACACATAACATTATACCTTGTAAACGGCGTCTTCACTAGTGTCCCCCGACTTGTCAAGACAGCAAAAGGCAACTCAGGTGCTCCTCGGAACAAAACCTGCTTTGTTTTCCCTGTTCGCCGCCTCCCCTTGTTGGTAAGTTGCTGTAGTTAATTGTGCAGCCCCTGTTTCCTAGTTCTTTCTCTGAGCTCGACTGGTGAAGCTAGCAGCGGAGCGGGTGTCACTGCAGCGGCGTCTATCGCCCCCTCTGGTCGTCTTGTGTCACTGCAGCAGGGGTGGTTGCACTCCGCGAGGATGGCAGGTGACCGCAGGAGGGCGCCCTAACCCCACAGACCATTTGATATATGTACAGGTTGGTGATGCTCGAGTTATGTTCATTTATAATGCAAAGCATGTCATAATAATAATAATAATAATAATAATAATGTAGGTCTAATAACTGTCTGTAGATTTATCCTAAGATAGGCCTACTGGAAGACAACAAAGGCCTCGGAATTGAAATTTAATTAATTTAATTTAATTTAATTTAATTTAATTTAATTTTAATTTAATTTAATTTAATTTAATTTAATTTAATTTAATGCAATGGTGGACATAGCATTTTATGAAGGTATACTCAGTAGAATAAATGGCGATCAGGAGAAAGAAGTATATCCTTGGGCCCAGTTATGGACTCATATGAAAACAGAATTTAAGCCTATATAAATATGAACTTGCTCTATGAACATATGTGTGACTTGTTTTTGTTCGTTAGTTTTTTTTCTATACACTGGAGTCCACCTCCATATTATAAAAAATATGTACCTTGTATTCATGTATGCCCGGAAATTAATATGTGTATGCCATTTACCAAGCCTTTAAAACCAAGAAAAACTTGAATTATAGATACTAATACTACTTCTACTACTACTACTACTACTACTAATAATAATAATAATAGTACCGTGGATTTATATTTTGTGTTTCTGGATAGAATGATGCTCTACAGAGAACAAAACAACAAAACAAAACAAGAAAAAAAGAAATAATCTATAAAAAGGGAAACAATGCAGATGGGAGTAGAAGAACATTTTGACGATGTGTGTGCTGGTTTTGTTGTTGTTGTTGTTGTTGTTGTTGTTGTTGTTGTATTCAATGTAGCGTGAACATCACAACCTATTCCCCTCAAAAAAATATTTCAATATAAAGTGGAAGTGAAGTGGATACGTAGCGTATGAAGGATGGGGGTGATGTGGTCATGGGTGCGGGAGTGTGTGAGAAGACGAACAGCTGAATTCTGAATATACTTTAGTTTCTTAAGAGTTTTGGATGATGAACCTTAAAGGAGAGTCTGATCTAGTCTGGAATTGATGGATGAGAACATAGAAGGTGTTGTAAATGTAGGGGATACTGAGGACTGTTGCAACAAGTCTCATTTCTCCAATCAGAAACATGCAAGAGTAATGACACTCATACTGCAGATGCTCAGTTAGACCCCCACCACACCAGAAATGCAGAAGACAGATTAAACATCCTCTGCTGTGTTTAGTGCAAACAATTGTTTTAGAGGTATGAAAGTGTGTTTTTGTCACACTGTCCTGACCTTTTGTATGACTTAATCAAAACTTAATAATCATTGCTTTGTTGACACAGTTAACATGTGTCTTGTTCAGTGTTTCTTGCCAGCACATGATGATCTGCCCTGGCTGAAATGGTGGGGACAGTTGCAACAAGTTGTCGCAACTATCCCTAAGCTAAACAGCCACGTCAAAACAGACCACACAACAGTATTTTCAAACATGCACAAGTCATTATGAGTTACACAATCATTGGAGTTAACACAATAATGGGATTGTTTTTTTATTTCCTATGAACGTAACCTTATTATTGTAATGATCCATTAGTAAACAGTGAGCCATTATTGTTTGTCATACACTGAAAAAATAAATCAAAAGCAGAAATTAAATTTTTCTTGTTTGCCAAGAGTGAGGAGAGTTACTAACAGAGGTTGTCCACAAACAAAACTCAGTAACTGTTATTTGATAATAAAGCTAAATAAATAATACCATGAGATTATTGTATGGTAATGCATGTTTTCAGCATACGTATTAAGACAAAAGTTATTCAGTGAAATTTAATGTTTTTTTTAATATGTTGCAACCGTCCCTGCGCCGTGTTGCAACTGTGCCCAAATTAGGTCAGTTGCAACATCTGACTTCTTCTATTGAAATAAATATTGTGAACGATATATCTATTCATGTTTAAATGGTATGGGTACTCTGCAGACAGATGTAAGTTTAATATTTAACAACTCAAACAACTACAACAGTAAAATGTTACTTTCAGTATAATAAAATAATATATCTAATAAAATAATATATCTAATACAAGAACACTCAAAGGGGCCAGTTTTCTGCACTGAATAGGCTACTTTTACTTTTTGCACTACAACTTTAATGAAAATAATAATAATTTGGGTAAATCCTACAGTGTTCATGAAAGGCTGATTATTCTAATGAACACATCTTATATCATCAAAAGGCTAGAATCTATGGGAATATTCTGCAGATGATAGCTGGTGCTGAAGCTTTCTCTGTAAGGCAGAAGTTGTGGTTGAGACTCTATACCCACCAACACAACACCGTGGAAGTCAGTTTTTATCTGTGCTTCTCAAAGTATTGAAAAATACATCTGTGTGATTCAAAGGCAATGTGTCTGTCCAAAATTTAGAGGTCACACTCATGCTGTTTTTACTGTCTGGTTAAAGATACTTCAACACTAAAACACTGACAATTTCAATTTATATTTCAAAATGTAGTCTAAATTTGAATGTATAAAACAAAACTGAACATACAGTGTTTTGTAAAGCACCACATGAAACAGTCACATACAATTTTAAGATAAATTTACAGTATTAATGTCTCTGCCAAACCAGACCAGAGGATAATTGTAGTATGTAGGCTACAGTATACGGTTATATCAAAGTATGTTCTTATAAGCTTCCAGCCCTGTTAGTCCTACAACAATGCTGCTCTCTCAGCTCTCAGCTGTTTGATAATCATAATCATGGTTTCGCACATTTAAGAGATGCACCATAGTTGTCTGTGTAGATGCCATGTGTTGGGATGAGTTATATAACACAAATGAAACCACGTTATTTAAATAATATGTGCATAAAAGAAATAACTGACTCGAGACATGTATGAAAATCAGTTGTGGCAGTCTGCTAATATTATGACTTGACAAGCCATTGTTGACAGACAGCTGTTGATTTTTGTTTTTGTATATTGTGTGTTGCCATTATTACTCATCAAAATTGTATTTTTTATTGAAGTTAAGGAGCTGGCACAGTTGGTTCAGCCTTACGCTCATGTTTGCTCTGGCGCCCTCTGGTGGGGTAATCCAGCCCTGCCTCCACCACTGCAAACTTGGCAAAATTCTTTGAGGCAGTATCCTGATGATGCAATCATGATGCAGGATGACAAACACCAAAACCATCCAATCAATGAGTTACCTGTCAGTCAGTAGAACTTCATGTTAACTGAAAAATGTCAGTGTGAACAGGAACCTGACCAAAACTAAAATGCAATATTATCATATTTCCCCCCCCTGGTGTGAACCAAATGAACCAAACTACAGGTAAGAAAGCACCTCAAATGGGTCCATTTTGAATGGACCGCAAGTAACTTGCAAACATGTCAGGTTTATTAAAAAAAAAAACACTTTATTTTCAAGTACAGTGAATTTCTGGTCAGCCCGGTCCCACTCCAAAGTCATCAAAATCTGGCACCAGACACTGACAAAATAGCTGTCCTTTAACGTCAGTAGTGTCAGGGGGAAACGTAATGGGACAAGAACAAAAGTTAAGGTGATGACAGTCCGAGTAAGGAGGGAGGGGTGTTGGATGGGTCCCGCAAACGCCGACTTTCACCTGGCAGACCTGCGTTTGCATCCCGTAAGATTATTAAAGCCAAACCCTGTTCTTTTTTCCTAAACCCAACCATGTGCTTTTGTTGCCTAAACATAACCGTGTGCATTAGTTGTTGAAGGAAAGAATAACATCAGTTTGCAGCGCTGTACTGATGTAGTGCGTTTATTTTGATAGACACTGTATGTAAATGGTACATTTCCTGTGAAAACAGAAGTGTATTTTGAAAGAAGATGGTATGTAATAGGCAGAACTTGACATGGCACAACCAGGGTACCTTTCACATCATATCTGGACATGGAAAGTCCACAACCAAATGTCAATATGTGACGAGATCGGAGTGAGAATATGTCATTTTTGGCACAGAGCTTTTATTTCTAAGTACCATTTGAGTGAGTGAGTAACGGACAGCTACTTGACAGAGACAGCAAACTAGCTGGACTACATGGCTAAACCAAAGTATGATGCTGAATATATTAAACTGTGTGGACCTAGTAATTACTAAAGAGAAATCTGGAGCCCATGGCTGGGCAAGTTGGGAACCAATGGACTAGAAATCGTCTCTGTTGCTAGGTTGTTGGGGTCAGCTTATTGGTGGACTAGCTCTTTGTCTTTCCTTTTTATTTCTTTATTTTTGTGTCATACACAGAAACATTAGCCCGACCCTCATGGGTTCACAAGACACCATTACAATATCGCTGCAGTGATCAATCCAAAATATGTGTCATTTTACTGTTCAGTCCAAAACAAAATACGCCTTCTCTCCCAGGCCCAGCATGCAAAGTCTGCCACAAAAAGGCTCCCCTTCTGAAACATGACTCAAAATTTTAAGCTCAATTTAGTAAACTCAATTAATAAACAAGGCTTCAGCAGTCTACTGATGTGACTGATTGGTATCCAGTCACATCCCAGTTTATTTTTTATTCAGAGTGGAAATTGAGGTACAGGAGCATCAAAACACCAGTGGAGAGCTCATTTTTTCTCAGAGCAAAAGAAAAAGAGGTACCCAAAAGTCAAATATGAAAGTGTAACATGTGACTGCTTCTGGTGGTGGTTAAATGCACAACAAAACGACAGATGTGAGACAACAGCAGAGACTTTACAGAAAAGAGGAGTTATGCCATGTTTGCTTTATAAATTCAAGACCAACCACAACATACAGACCTCCCTCTGTGCATATCAAAGAACTGCTATTGGCATTTTGTGTGCAGCGATTGTTGCCATAAGGATTCTCTGCCATGACACTACAACTAGGCTATCCTATTGTCTGCGTGACAGCAGATCCAGCAACCAAAAGACAATCAGGCTGACTGATTAAAGGAAGAGAGGGCTGACTGTTATCTCTGCTGCTCGTTGTTTCTGTTGTAATATTTTCTCTGCCTCTACTTGTGCTGCCAAAAAGTTGCATTAGCACAGTAATTCCAAAGAAAGCTGCATTATTACATGGATCTGACAGCTTAAAATTGTTAAAGGCAAATGTTTCTGAGGATGCGGTGAGGGGATTTATGGAAGCTTTGAGTGGTTTTCAGGGAGAGGGGAGGGACAAGAGAAGGAGAATGAAATGAGGGATGGAGGACAATGGAGAGAAAGACAACTGCTGTTTATAGAAAGTGAGGATAGAGCTGCTGGTTGTTCTTCAGGAGGTGACTGTGATGCGGTCATAGGGCCCGTTAGTGGCTGACGTGGCCTCGCCAAAGGCGTTGCTGCTGCCACCGCTCCTGGCCGTGATGCTGCCAAAGCCACCGTAACCGCCACTACTGGATGATGAAAATAAGACTTTTTCAGATGAGATGGCAGGAATTTCCGTTCAAACGTAACAACCACACACATTTAATTTTTATTTAATGTCATATTTTCATGAACTTGTGTAGAAATGACTTGAATTGTACAGATATGTGTCAATACGTACCGCTGCTGCTGACACTCTATGCGGACAGTTGCCTCTCCTCCCCCACCTTCAAGTCTGCAGAAAGATAAATAAGCAATATTAGCTGCTAATGTTGCTGCCTACACGATGTGATGAAATGCAATCAGTAAGTGCTTCAGAATATTAGACGCCTTGTGAACCCAAAGTAGCTAAGATTTACCTAAGTTCCTCTCCCTCCAGAAGCTTCCTGTAGGTGGCAATCTCAATGTCCAGAGCCAGTTTGAGGTTCATGAGCTCCTGGTACTCGCAGACCTGGTGGGCCATGCTCTCTTTGGCTTTCTGCAGGGCCACCTCCAAGTCCTGTATGCGGGCCTTGGCATCTTTCACAGACAGCTCTCCGCGCTCATCAGCCTCAGTGATCTGGACTTCCAGGTTGGCACACTGAGAGATTGTAAAGTTAGCAGAAGTTTCATTAGTGATATTTGTCAATGTCAAAATGCCCTCTACATGATCATATATATGTGCGTGTGTGTGTGTGTGTGTGTGTGTGTGTGTGTGTGTGTGTGTGTGTGTGTGTAAATGATGTAACTGTGACCTTACCTGTCCTTTAATTGCCTCAATCTCATTCTGGAGGCGGCTGATCAGGAGGGTGTGTTCAGAAATCTCTTGCTTAGATCTGCGGAGGTCATCTCCGGTCTGGTCTGCACTGGTCTTCATCTCCTCGAACTGAAGGAATAAGATTAAAAATAATTGTTATTGCAGATTCCACGGACCGACCTCTCCCCTTTTATTTGACATTGCAGGACGTGTGTGTCGTGATGAGATTGTTTTCTCTCTCTATCTACCTTCTGCGTATAGCATAATTCAATTTCAGCACAGCTGCGGTCCGCGATGGCCTGATACTGAGCCTTGACCTCAGCCACAGTGGCGTCCATGTCCAGTTTTCGGCTGTTGTCCATTATCACAGTGGCTTCAGTGTTCTTAAACTGTTGTTGAAAGTGCTGCAGTTCCTGCAAAAGAGAGAGATATGTCATTTAAAAAAATGAAATTAGATGTTCAATATCTATTTCTATTCTGTATCTGTGCCCACATTATGCCATTTAACCTCCTCCACTCTCCTAGGCATCCTCAGCTGACATTACAGTCTTCTAGAGGCTGTAGTGGGTACCAACCGTGTCTTGTTATCTGGTCAGTAAGGGATTGAGTAATGCTCTAAACTTAGGTTAAATTTTGACGAGGGAAAACCATGGCCATATTCACAGGGGTCCCTTGACCTCTCACTGCAAGATGCCTGAATGAAAATGAGCTCTGTGGGTACCCACGAGTCTCCCTTCTAAAGTCATGCCCACTTTGTGCTACTCCCATGGAATTTGGGGCAAAAGCGATGCCATTTTTCTCATGCAGTACAAATGTCTTATTTTTGGCTATTCTATTTCAATAGTTCGGCATACTAGAGTCCCTAAACAGTACTGGAATTGCATAAATTGGGTATGACTGGAAAACTGAGACTCTTGTAGATTTATTGAGCCCAACTCTGTTCATATTTGATGATGATAGCTGCCATAGTAGTAGGATTATCACAACCTCATGAAATTTTGCAACCACAAACTAGAGACTTCAGGCATTCAGAGAATGTATAGCTTAAAGGGACAGTGCACCCAAAAATGAAAATTCAGCCATTATGCCATAATCAGCTGGATTGGCTGGATTTTCATTTTTGGGTGCACTATCCCTTTAAATGGGTGTATTGACAATAAGCAGGTTTCTCATCATTTTCCAGAAAATAAGTGCTCGCCATCCAATTGCGGAAAATGCAATTCTTAGAGAAATCTCCAAATGTCACGAGTTTTTGCCACAAATACACCTTCAATGTTAGGTCCCCTAAAAAAAAAGGAGCAAAAAAACAGAAATGATAGGAATGAGGTAATTTGGTATGGTTCATTTTTCTTACTGCATCATAAACAGCTCTGAGGAAGTTCATCTCATCCTGGAGGGAATCAACCTTGGCTTCAAGCTCACTCTTGTTCATGTAGGGGGCATCCACATCCTGTATGTAGAGAGGAAGAAAACAGTCTGTGTTAGCGATGGGTCAGAGGAAAAACATTAATTAATCCCACTGTTGTTAATGAAATGGCAAAGTGACAGGTTCTTTAATTGCAGGCCAACTCTTACCTTCTTCAGGAGCACAAACTCATTCTCCTCAGCGGCACGCTTGTCGATTTCATCTTCATACCTGCCACACAAACAGTGGAAAGATTAGCTGATGGAAAATGTCTATGGATATCAGCAACTGTAGGTCTGTAGCTGTTGTTGGTTTCCTGGGCTAGTATGGACTCACTTTGTCTTGAGGTCTTCCACCTGTCCCTGCACGTTCTGCAGCTCTCCATCCAGCTTTATTTTCTCCCTGCCGAGCCCGTCCAGATGTCTGCGCAGGTTCATGATGTAAGCCTCGAACATGGCTTCAGTGTTGGAGGGGTGGGCCGTCTGCTTCTGCATCAAGCTCCACTTAGTCTCCAGGATTTTGTTCTGCTGCTCCAGAAGGCGAACCTTAAAGGTAAAATCATTCAGCATTTTTAGATCCAGTCTCACTTGGGGGAGAGGTATTATTTTGAATATGACTTCAAACCACATTGAATGACTGTGTAATTAATTAAATAATAAGACTACATTAAAAACTGGTAATAATCCACATCAGATTTGGTGCTTGCCAATGTCTCTTTTCATTTTCTCCCTTTCAGCAAACCACGAATAAAAAAAGGCAAATATATCACAAAACACATGAGCAACTGAGAGAAAGCTTCTTCTTCAGCCTCATTACCATCGCAATATTACTACTGCATGGAACGCTCCATAACATTTCTTTTGATCAGATCCAGGGCCGCTGTTGGCCATTTGTGTGCCCTAAGTGTAACTGCTTTGTGGTTGCTATGTAATATTCATTGAGCTCAAGTGGTCTGTTGCAGCCATTCACCTTTGCACAAACCAATGAACTCTACTGTTTACAGTGCATCCACTATCTATTACTAATATTTCATATTCATTTATGTTACAATCTGTTGTTTAACCAAATCAGAGTTGTATTCTCAAAAGCACAAACACACTGAAATGGTGTGGGATGTTGATATACAGAAAAGAGCTACTCACGTTGTCAATTAACGAAGCGAAGCGGTTGTTGAGAGTCTTGATCTGCTCTTTCTCCTGTGTACGGACAGTCTGGATGTTTGGGTCGATCGTAAGTTCCAGAGGGGTCAGTAGGCTCTGGTTGGCTGTTACAGCTGTGATTTGTTGCGCTGCAAAACCTGTGGCAGGACCAAAACCACTTCTGAAACCACCAGCACTAGAGGCTCTGAGACTACCTCCACTAGAGACTCTGAGACTACCTCCACTAGAGACTCTGAGACTACCTCCACTAGAGATTCTGAGATTACTACCACCAGCAATACTACTGGCAAGACCACGGACTGACGTGTTTGATATTCTGCATGACCCGCTGCCGATAAGAGGTCCTGAGAAACGATGATCAATGTACGGAGGTTGTGGGCGCGAAGGTCGTAACATACTCTGAGGCACAGTTTCCATGGCTGGTGTTGTTTCCTCTGAAAGAGAAGTTTCACAGAGAGAAGGGGAAGCAGAGAGAGAGGTTTGGCAGAGCAGTGGAGCGCACTTAGAGGAGAGCCAAGTCCCAATAAGTGACTTCTCCCTGTCCATGATGGATTTTTATCTGCCTTCAACTTTGGAGGAGGCCCCAATCAGCTCCACCTAATCTTATCCCCCCCTCAACCATTCTTCAGTTACTTGGAACTTGGGAGGTGCACTTGCACACACCCAGGTGTTGTCGCAGAAATGGCATCACAGCCAGGGGTAATGTGAGAAAAGACAACAAAAACACGTTCTCCAGGTTCTCCAGTTTTTTTTTGAATTGGCGTAATTTCTGAAGCTGCAGCATGTTTCTCCTAATGGAAACATTTTGGGTTGCTGTGCTGCATTTGTCCTTGTTGGCCATTGTACCGTACAAAAGGCAATGAGATCCAGTCATGCTTTGGGGAACTAGGCCTCAACAGTGCAGCAAGAGGGTTCCTGGTTCGAACTCTGGGGTGGGGGAGCCCTTCTATGTGGAGTCTGCATGTTCTCACTGTGTCAGTTTGGGTTGTCTCCGGCTTCCTCCCACAGTCCAAACACATGCAGGTTAATTGGTGACTCTAAATTGTCCGTAGGTGTGAATGTGAGTGTGAATGGTTGCTCTACGTGTCAGCCCTGTGATGGTCTGGTGACCTGTCCAGGGTGTACCCTGCCTCCCACCCAATGTCAGCTGGGATAGGCTCCAAATCTGGTAAAGGATTGTATTTGATCTCACATGATATGACTGGTGACATTTTAATTTAGAATTGCTGTGCTGTACCTTTTCGTAGAGTTTTCTAACTTTTTGACGCAGTTGACCTCTCTGTTTTCTTACCGCGGCTGGTTAACATAGGGCTGTCCTCAAAAACTGATCAGTGGTTTGAAAACTACTCGAGCGAGGGAACGCAAAGTGTCCAAGTTGGTGGTGTATTTTCTTGCTTTTTGAAAATACAAAATGGTGTCCTGCCAGGCTCTCGACTGAGACCTATTTTATTAGCAATTTTATCAATTCAAAATTTCATTTCCATGTGTGTGACATCATTATTTGTGACTCATCTTTAGCCTGTGTGATTGAGAAACTGCAATCTGCTTTTATTGTTGTTCAGAGGAGTCTTTATGAGGCTTGTACTGAATCCTGACAAAACTAACATGATGTGCTCCCTTAGGTCCAAGAAGACGGCTGAAGGATTCACACAGAAAAGGGGGAGCAGAGAGAGAGAGGGGTTTGGCAGAGCAGTGGATGTCCCAGTGAGCTCCACCTTCTCTCCATCTTCCAATTACTTGGAACTCATCTCAGCCTCAGACTCAACCTGTCAGACAGGTAACAGTGTGTCCATAGTGTTTCCTAAGAATTGCACTATTGCCTGAAGTGAACTGCAAACCACTGTTTTGGGGTGGACCTAAGATCATAGTATGACAGCAAGTTTGACAGCAACTCAAATGTAGTAAACAATTTGGGAAAAAAGCCTCAACTGTTAAAAAAAAAAAAAGTCCAAAACTGCGTGAGGTTGATCAACTGATCAGCAACAGGGGAGAAAGTAAGGGTTACAGCATGACCTCATCTTACGCAGAAACCTTGAACAGCTGTCAAGTTGACACTGTCCTGCAAGACTTCTGTACTGTAACACAGAAGATTTATGTGTCTACAACTTGAAGCACACACTATTATGATTACCCATATAGAAAAGCTATAAACATGTATGTGCACATTTTGTCTGCATATGAGTGATGATGTATTTCAGATTGTTACTTTCAGTAATAAGGTGATTGAACAGGTCTCGGGTTTTTTCCTGCAAGACAATCTGTCCTTTAAACACCATTTTGAGTGTCTTATGAAAAACACTCAGGGTGATGTTGGGTTTATATTATACAAACAGTTGGTGTTTGTTGTTTGGTGCAAGGAAAAAATTGGTTCAAATGATTATGATGATATTTTATAATGCAAATTGATCCTACTCGAAAATCTTAGATTCAGTGTACCATGTTGCGCTGTGGTTTGTCTCTGATTCAGGTTTCCGTGCACTCATTGCAGTTATCAGAACGACAAGTGTCGTAGAGCTAGTTTGACAAGTGAATGCACATATCGAGTTACTAAACGTTTGTTTTTTGTTTTAACTTTTTGCTGTTGTGTTTGTTCTGTCATGTGAGACTTTTCATGCTGTTGTTTTGGCCAGGACTCCCTTGCAAAATAAATTTGAATCTCAATGGGCATATAAGTTTAAACTGGTAAAATCTCACTGGATTTGCAAAACACATTCTGACCAGCTGTTGTTAAAGCTGACCTAACATACGTTTGAATGCATGCATGTAAATTCATTTCAAACATGTGTGCATTGATTCCTGAAGACATGAATGTTTGCACCATATGCTTATAGGTTAGTGAATGCTCAAACGAATTGAGGCACTTGAGCATAAAAGTGGATACAGCTTTCGCTATCCAAAGTCAGGCACATTGTGTCATTTTCTCAAACATTCTTATACCAACAAGCAGGAAAAATACCAGACTGACAGAAAGCTAAAAGGAGTTTGAACTATCTGTAGCAGAGAACAGAACATATGGGGCATTAATATAAAGCCTGTGTAGTGCATGTAGCACGGGACTGTATATGGAGTCAGAGTGTTGTGCCAGCCCTGCATGTGTCGGCTGGTGCTGAGCACAGCGTGGGCGTTTTCAGACCTGGCAGGTCTGATTTGTTTCAGTTAATGTGATGGGATTTAGATTCATTTCATACACAAGAATCTATCTACACCATGAACTGATTGTGTAACTCAACCATCTACTATATACCTATGGCATTTTTTTTTATACCTACAGAGTACTTGGTACTCTTTGCCTTTGGTCCCATGGCTACAGTGTCAGACAAGGGCAAATGTGTCACATTGGCCCAAAACATTTCCATTAGGAGAAACACACTGCAGCTTCTGAAGCGATGCCAATTCAAAAACACATACAAAAATCCAACACAACAACAGAAACATGCTGCAGATGAAAAATAAATAACTTCACAGCAAACACACAGCAAATAATGAAGCGATGCAAAGAAAAAACACTCAAAACAAATGCAACAAAAACATGCTGCAGGTCCAGAAGTTCTCCAGGCCTTTTTGAAGTGGCGTAATTTCTGAAGCTGCAGCATGTTTCTCCTAATGGAAACATTTTGGGTTGCTGTGCTGCGTTTGTCCTTGTTGGCCATTGTACCGTACAAAAGGCAATGAGATCCAGTCATGCTTTGGGGAACTAGGCCTCAACAGTGCAGCAAGAGGGTTCCTGGTTCGAACTCTGGGGTGGGGGAGCCCTTCTATGTGGAGTCTGCATGTTCTCACTGTGTCAGTGTGGGTTGTCTCCGGCTTCCTCCCACAGTCCAAACACATGCAGGTTAATTGGTGACTCTAAATTGTCCGTAGGTGTGAATGTGAGTGTGAATGGTTGTCTGTCTCTATGTGTCAGCCCTGTGATGGTCTGGTGACCTGTCCAGGGTGAACCCCACCTGTCAAAATTTCATTTCCATGTGTGTGACATCATTATTTGTGACTCATCTTTAGCCTGTGTGATTGAGAAACTGCAATCTGCTTTTATTGTTGTTCAGAGGAGTCTTTATGAGGCTTGTACTGAATCCTGACAAAACCAACATGATGTGCTCCCTTAGGTCCAAGAAGATGGCTGAAGGATTCACACAGAAAAGGGGGAGCAGAGAGAGAGAGAGGTTTGGCAGAGCAGTGGATGTCCCCTCCAATTACTTGGAACTCGGGATGTGCACTTGCAGGCAGGTAAATTGTCTCAGCCTCAGACTCAACCTGTCAGATAGGTAACAGTGTTTCCTGAGAAATGCACTATTGCCTGAAGTGAACTGCAAACCATTGTTTTGGGGTGGACCTTAACTATTGTGCTTTTTGTGTTAAGACGTGCATTTTTGCCACACCTTCGGGGCTGCAACAAGAGAGGAATGCAATTTCTGAAGAAATTTGGGGTGTGAATGCTGAAATGTAAGTAATGGAGTAGTTGGAAAAGTGGGAATAGGTTTAACAGGTATGAATGTCACTGAAAAGCTGAATAATACCCATAGTAAAAAAAAAAGATCTAAGTCCTGTGTCTGTATGTGTGTGAGTGTGTGTGTGTATGCAGGGGGACCTGTGGACCCCCCAAACCCCCCACTCCCCCCGATCCATGACTCACTAACACACCTTTGATTTTGACCTTTTTATGGCCCAATAAAACAGAGTGAAATTTTTTTTCACTCTGTAAGTAAAGTGACCTCAAACCTCTTTTTTGTACCATTTGGGTGATTGGGACAACACGTCTTAGCATACGTGTAAGCATATTTATTGCACAGTTTATTTCATTGTTTAATATAATTTCACATGCACACTTTTCTTTTCCTGTTCATCATTATGGACTCTAGTGCTGTCTGCATTGTGTTGAGAGGCCCAGACCATGGATATCTTTGGAGGTGATCTCTGTTTATTCCTGACAACTCTGACAGCAAAAGGTAAAAACAAAATCCTGTCCATTATGACCACAGAACTCGAGCCCCTACACAAATTAGGCTAAGTGACACGTATATGTTGGCATAAAATGAACTTATAAACACAGCTTAACAGTGCTATGACAAATGTTTGAATTGAGAAAAAAAATAACACTTTTAATTGAGGTTAAAAATGCCAATCAGGATAAGATAGGGTTGGGTAAAGAGGTCAGTGTAACAATGGGTGTACCAGGTGAGAGTGGACTCAAATGCACAACTCTGGATACTCTATCAGTGATGGTAAACAAAGCCAGCAGAGATGAGGCAGAATCAGAGTCAATCAACAAGCTAAATAGGCTACAAAAAAACAAGGACAAAGGGAAACTAATGGCCCGAACGCTAGACACACAAAGAGCTAAGACAAACTGGCGCTGAGAGAAAACCAGACACACACTAAATACTCTGGTGAGGGGAAGGATAGCAAGACACAGGTGAGGCTAATCAGGGCGGGACAGGCAATCAGACACAGGTGAGGTCATCAGAAAGGAGGGAAAACACACAGGGGCAGGAAGTGAAGTGATCTGAAACATGAGGAGATGTGAGTTTCAAAGTAAAACTGGGAACAACATGAATGAAATAAAAAAAAACATAACCTAAGAAACTTGAGCTGTGACAGTCAAGGCTAACAGGGACTTTATAGCCTACTTATGCGTTGAATTGACGCCACAGCTATGGCATAAGCTCCACGTCGTAGTTCTACGCTGTAGCCTGACGTGCACCTCCCCAGAATTGTAACTAGCTACTCGTCACGGTGACACAGACCTCCTGTCTGTTTTTGTAAACTGAAACCATTTCCCTCAGTGGAAACAAAGCTTTTATTTACTTTCATTTCACAGATAAGAAACAATAAATTGTGTATACATACAGCCTCCACAAAAATAGCAATTTAATTCTTGTGTGTTAGGCTATTTACCCTTCGGGATTTATTCTGGCTTCAATGAGAAATCTCCGCTTGTCGCTAGGCTAATCTATACAATATAAGATGCCATAGGCTTGTGCTAGTAACGTTAGCATGTTCTATTTGTTTGGAAAACGTGTTTAGTATAAGACAGTTGTTTTGTCAGTGAACCTTGTGAGTTGTAATGGAGCCAAATTGTGCACAGGTACCTTTGTTAATGTTGCTGTTGTCCCTGGTTTTACATGAGAAGAGAAAAAGCTTGCCAGTTGCTAGGCTAATTTGTAGCCTACAATTTAAAATGCCATAGGCTTGTGCTAATAATCTTAGCATGTTATATTTGTGGGGAAAATGTGTCCAGATAAAGACAAGTGTTTGTCTGTGAATGCTGTGAGTTATAGTGAAGCTGATTTGTGTACTTGTGTTTGAAACTGTCTCTATTAAGCCATGTTTAATGTGTGTTTCATGTGTGTTTTGAATCGGCTAAGCTTTACAGCACTTCACAGAAACCTCCACCGCCCACTAGTGTTGTGGAGGTGTAACTGCAGAGAGACACAGACACACCACTGCACAAGTACAAATGCTCACAAAGATGAAGGCGACGTGGTAAGAAAATAAAACCCTCCATTTAACCTGATGCCCCAATCACCCCTAATTCTTGAAGAACCCTGATATTTTTTATAGGCTAGATAAAGTTAATGCTGTTTCCCATGGCAACAACAACAACTAAAAGAAGGTTGACGTTATTTCCTTTAAACATCGGGGGTATTCAAACAGGCCTAATTGACATTCTGATGTAATTAATTGCGTTGGCTGCCTCTGTAGCACTGGCTCGGTTTCTCTCCTTTACACCTGCAGCGCTGGTCATCCACTGGTCACCTGCCAAAGCGTCCTCCTCTTCCTCCTCCTCCTCCTCCTCCTCCTTCGCGGCCGGACTGTCCACCCTCTCCGGAGGTTATTATGCTCTTCATGCTGATTAGGTTTGAATGAAGAGCGGCCTTTGTTCGGCTCCGGTTCCCACGACCCGGCATTCGCCTGGCAGTCGCGTGGCTCTCAAAACAGGGGCCCGCGCGCTTTGAGGGACCTAAAGGTGGGGGGACATCTGGTCAATCTGACATCTGCTGGCTAACAGTTAAGAGCAGATGTCTGATTTGAAAACACGGAGAGTGATCAAAGCCAAACAGGCTGCAGTGGAAGATGTTTTTGGGGAAGAATTTTAGATTTCTGAGATATCTTGACTCTCCCTCAAACCTTCCTTTATTAAAACTTAACTTAAGCATGACTCATGATGATTGAATTCATGAATGTATGCAGGATATAGGCCTATCATGAAAAAAGGCTCAATATTTCTATGAAAATAGCTGTGGAGATGCAGGGGTCTGAAATGAACACATGTGGCGCTGGAATCCTAATTTGGTCTCCTTTAAATTAATGTACAAATAAAGTGTTAACTAATATGCCTTAATTTGTCCATTAATTAATCAGTCATGCATTAAGTATTTACACCCTATTATATAGTTTTATAATTTCATCTTATATGTGAAGCATCTTCTGCACATGCACCCTGCTCTGCACCCTGCAGGCTATAGGGGCAGACATATTCTCAAGTGATTTGTCAGTCCATTGTGTTTCCCTGTGAGCTTTGAGGGAATAGGTTTGGCCTTTTTGCAGGTAGTGTAATGTTGCTCCTGAGAAGAATAGGCGAGGGGCTCCCCGGAGTACAGCACGGTAACTGCACACTCTTGTTCATCCCTGGGAGAAGAGGAAACTGCAGTTTTTTTGTTGGGTGGAGCGCGGAGGGTGGGGGTGCATGGTTTCAGGCTGGACATCTGTCGCTTGTGAGGTTTTTTTTTTTTTTCCCTTTCTAGGCCGGGTCTCTCGGTTATTGAATGGAGCCAGTGACCTGTCAGTCTTGACTGATGGGACCCCGTGTGTGGGAAAATCCCGCAGCCAAAGAGTTGGGAGCATTCACATGCTAATTGCGCCCGATAAATAAGAGGGCCGCGCCGCGCCGAGGGCCCTAGAGACGCGCTGAGATCCAGAGGACAGAGGAGGCACAAGCGCACAGGCACCCGAGGAAAAAACATGACTGCTTCATCCGTGGCGCACAACGTGGGGAAACATCCCAGTGCCAAGGAGGAGAGAAAGGTATTTTACACGGATTGATCGATTTCTCTCTTTAGGACACACAGTGAGGGCCACACTTTGTCCTCTGCGCTCCAGCGTGGTGTCCTCGCCATCCTGGCTTCTTTTAACCGACGTTATTTTTCATCCTTTACAGCTGAGGAAGCCGCTCATTGAGAGGAAGCGACGAGAGAGGATAAACAATTGTTTGGATCAGCTGAAAGAAACTGTGATCGGGGCGTTCAGACTGGATGTGAGTATCTCCTCACGTGTTTCACATCCTCTACAAGTAAACAATGTGGGCTGAAGCAAGTTAACTTAAAGGCTGCTCATCTCTCAACAGCAATCCAAACTGGAGAAGGCTGATATTCTGGAGATGACTGTGAAGCATCTGCAAAACATCCAGAGTAGTAAACTCAACGGTAAGAAACGTGGCCCCTGTGCACTTGTCTTTGTGAGTCACATGTGTGGGGGTGTAATGAAAAATGACTGAGGATTCTAGTTTGTACTGATCCCTGTAATACTGGCTGTTATTTAAATTAATCATGTTACTCCTAGGGTCATTAAAGGGACCATAACATAGCTTGAGATCTCTAGTTAAAGCAGCAGAGAGCAACATCAGCACCTAAAGTGTTAGATATATCCAGCAGCAAAATGTATTCAATTGTAAAGTTGTGATTAGAGGAGGATTATTTTCATTGTTAAATGAAATTGTGCTGTCAAATTTAAAGTATTCCTGAGCAGCTTCCTGGGAAAGAAGCAACAGATGATGCTGTTTTACTGGCTGCATCTTCTGCTGTCACCACCAGGGGGTGCTATAACCTCACACCTCCTCTCTTCTCTCCCACAGACCCCACATTAGGCCTGGAGGCCCAGCAGAAATACAGCACAGGCTACATCCAGTGCATGCACGAAGTCCACAACATGCTCCTCACCTGCGAGTGGATGGACAAAACGCTGGGCTCCCGCCTGCTCAACCACCTCCTCAAGTCCCTGCCCAGGTCCACCGATGAGCGCCCCCTCCAGCCCTCACCCAGACATGATGCACCTCCTCCAGCCGGTCAGGGCACGGGGCTCCCCTGTACACCCCTCAGAGGAGCGCCCCTTGCTGGGAGGCAGCTCCAGAGAGAGAGCCCCACCTGCCATGTGGCTGGACGCCAGGAGAGGCCGGCACTCCACAGCTCCCACCTGGGGATGCTGGAGATGTGGAGGCCCTGGTGAAGTGGTGGATCTCAGTTCTCCATTTTGTTAGACCATCCTCTGTTATGTATCTTATAGATATGCTGCTCAGAAGACAAACGTGGGGCAGTTTTGTTCCAGTGATTATTATTGTAGGTGTGCTATAATGATTCTATACAGACCTTTTCTCAGTACTTCCCTTCAGAAGTCGACTTCTCGTAGCCTGCATTATAGAAGGCTCTTATTAATCTTTCATGTATTTATTGTATTAACAGCTTTATTTATTTGATATTATAAGGCATGACTTTGCTTTGTAGATGCTATGCTTATGGTATTGCATAGATTTGTATGTCTTCCTCCTTTGCTGTATAATTAACCCAAACATTAATAATAATAAAATTGATTGTACACTCTTGAGATTTGATTTGGCTTTCTTGTTCATGTTAATCACGTTTTGAATGTGGTCATGTAGTGCAGAGGGACAGGACATGAGAGCCAAACTGTTCAATTATCAGATTATTTACTAATATAATCATGCAAATATTGATGTGGAAATATAATTGGCAAGTGAGGCCTATAACAACAGTACATGAAAAAAAAGAAAGAAAAGGATGTTAGCCTTCAGACTTACCTTTTCAGAACATTTTTAGAGCTGCATTAATCATTTTTAAATATACATTTTAAATTAAATGTCATGTAATGACTGTGAGATGGGTCACTCACAGTGACACAGGAAATTGTGACCCAATTCTGCAGCTCAGTGCGTCTCTTAGGCCTCTTGTAGTTTATTGTTTTAATGGCTGCAACTGAAATAACTGGACAGGTCAATGTCACCGCAGTTCCAGCAGCAGCAGCAAATGTTTTAGTTCATAAACTCAGATATCTGCCCTGCAACAAATGCCAGAATGTTTAGTGATTTTAGTGGAGTCTGAGCAGAGCTAAAGGAATGTGGGCCTTTTACACATTTTGATTTGTCATAACAGGAAAAGCACAGGTGTTACTTGAAACATCAATGGCAGTTTTGTTCCATTCAACTGTCCCAGTAAGTCGTGACAGTAAGCCAGCCGAAGCAGCTTAACAGAATTCAGCCACCTTTTATTTTATTATTGGCCTGTCCTCCATGAATGAGATGTTGCTATTTAAAGGAAGACTTCACGCACAAAAGGATCATCTGTATATCAGTTATTCACCATGGTTTACAGTGAATTTGTGTAGAAAACTCTGAACGGAGAATCCAAAACCAGAGAAAACTCTTAATGAATTGAAGTAAATGGGGACCACATTTAAAAGCAGCAAAACTATATCAAAACACCTGATAACAAACGCTCACACAACTCATGCAGTATACTCCAAGTCTTATTTATCCAGCTGCATGGCCAGTGCTTCCCAAACACATGCGTTTTCTCTCAAATCTGACAATCTAAAACACTTTGCATAGTGTGTCTGGGCTGCTCTGTATCCCACTGAGCAGAGTTCAAATGTATGCACTTGCCCTGGAGTGCTATTCATTAGCTCATGAGAGTGTAAATACCAAAGTGTTTTCAATATTACAATTTTAGTGGAAATGAATGTGTATTTAACCTCTGTTTATTATTATAGTAGTTGTAATTGGCACAGGGGTGTGGTTTCACATTATTACCTGTTCATTCACTGGCGTGGTGGCTCTTAGACAAAGTGAGTTTTTCGGCTCTGATATTTTCTGTTGACCGTAATGTCACATCATGTAATATTTCATCTCATTTTGCTTTGGTTATCCAGCTGTTTGTTTAATAAACCACCACTGAATGCATCTTTTCATCAACAGTAGTCTCTACAGTAGTGACTGATATACAAATAGTCATTTAATGGGGGAAGTATTTCTTTGAAGCCTCCATGTTGCGTAAGTATTTTAATATTTCTACATGTTAATGCATATCTTCTGTGTTTTTTTTACTGTTGTTATTGTTGTTTGTCTGTAATTTTTTCTTATGCTGCTGACTTGGTCAGGTCTCCCTTGAAAAAGAGATCATTAATATCAGTGGGACTTACCTGGTTTAACATGGGTAGATAAAATAAAATAAAATAAAATAAAATTAGATACAATTAGATAAAATGAAATGAAATGATATTAAAAATAAAATAAAATAAAATAAAATAAAATAAAATTAAATTAAATTAAATTAAATTAAATGACACATTAGCCACAACAAGTTATGTATATTGATTAAATTCTGATTATAAGTCAGTTTAATGTTTTTTTTCCTGCCCCCTAGTGGCCAAAATTACAGTTTTAATTAATGGGTTAGTGCACCCAACTCATAAAGCAACATGTTTTCAGTTTTGTGTGCTGAGGTTTGTAGAGGTGCAGTCATGGAATTCATTTGTGGTGCTAAAAGATGTTTTTGTTTTGACACTGAATAAAATGAACGATGGATGAACTCCACACTGTTGTAGCTTATTGGCACATTTGCGATGCTTTTAGTGCCACAAATTAAACTCCATTCACCTCCATTGTATTTTGGGTGGTGACAGTAATGTCAGAGACTGGAATCTCAACACCTGAGTCACTAAAGTCAAACCACAAGGTAAATGAGACTTTTTATGACTTGGGGGAACTCGTGGCCTGCCAACACATTATTTTCACTGAGGTGCTAATTATGAATTAATGAATTATTAGGGATTGGATTGTTCATGTATGTCTGGTATTTGTGGTCGAGCCGCTGACACTGGTTTCCCAGTTTAATGGCCTCTGGTAAACTGTCAAAATTAAAAACGTAAAAAAAATAAAAATAAGTTGGATAATCAGAGAAGGAACACAGCGAGGTTTAGGAGCATTCAAGAAAGAAAGCAGGGTCAGGATCTGCTCGGGTGCCTACGTTTGAAGAAAGTAATTCATCATTGTAATTCATCACTGGGCTCTGAAAAGTAGAAACGTGCATATGGTCCATTCTCCCGCTATTATTACCGTTATGATTGGCCGCCACATGGAGCCAGGCGGCGGGTCTGAAGAGAGGAAGAGAGACAGAGAGAGAGAGAGACGCCTGGTCCCTCTGCGGAGCTCAGCAACAAAAGCGAGCCGAGACAGCTGCTCTCTCCACAGTCCACACCATTAAAGATCTGGAACGGGGATCTGGGGGTGGCGAGGTGCCAAAACCCCTCCACTTAAAAGGTCTGAAACTCTTCCCTCATTTGGTGCACTGGAGTTCAGTGGTGCTTTTTGCGGAAATGCTGCGCAATTGAGGAAATACCGTGCGTAAAAGTGCACCTGAAAACACACCATTGCATTTACCTGGACTGTGGCACAGATGCCTGCGCGGTCCGCCAGTGAGCAGACAGAACTGCTCTATTGTGAGGGTGATTTGCATGATAATGGTGTGAACAAAACAAGTGTAATAACGAGGACAGAGGGCTGAGCGCTCTTATTAGACATAAACAAACAGACATTGTGCGCAAAGGACTAAACCAACACATCCAAACCCCAAAAGTCCAGTAATGATACCACAAGAACCAGCATCATTTAGCCTAACTCCAATAAGTCCTAATGTTGCTTAAAGGAGGACATCTTCAAATTTGCATGCTGATACACACATCACAATAAAGATGGTATAAATGGTGTCAGCAAAATCAGCCAGATATAAGGCTTTAAACTCTCACACAGCGGAGCAGGCAACGTGAGAATTCAGTTGCACACAAATCAGAAGTCACCAAACAAACGGAGAACAAACGAGGCGCAGGCCAACACCTGTCGCTTTCTTTGGAGAAGGGCCCTTAATTCCCCCGGCTGATTCAGTTTGGGCCGAGGGGCCGCCAGCAGCAGCAGCTGCCAACTGAAGGCATCGCGTTACATCCGCCAAAACAGCCGGGTAAATCTGCTGAGGCTCGGACACAAAGGGCTGCAGAACGGAGAATGGGGTCGGGCAGAAAAACAGACATGAGGAGACACTCATAGAATAATACTGGAATGCACTGACGCGTCAAAGTGGTCAGAAAATTGCGCAGCAAGGACAAATACAGAGCAATACTTTGAATAATGTCACCAAATTATAGGCTACTGAATGTAAATCACAACTTACCCTTCAATAAAAGAACAACAGTTATCCAATCATTTATCATATAGTTTTATTAAAAAGGACAAATGCTTTGTATCATTTAACAGCCTATTTATTCTGCTTGATTATTAATTTTGTACATTTGGATATATGTAGGCCTACACATAGTTAATAAGGGCCAACAGAGGGGGAAAAACAGGGCGGTCGGTCCCTTAACCCAACAAACTGTCTGATTAAAGCCCATCCAGCTCCTCGGGGCGCAGACCGGGGCTGACCGGAGACAAAGGGAGTGGGCGCTCATTGGCTCCGGCCGTGTGCGCTCTGTCGTCCCCCAGCGAGAGCAGCTCAGCCCCCATTCACATGTTAATAAGCCCCTATAAATACTAACAACAGCCACTCAGCGCCAGCAGCACGTCTCACTAGGATTGCACAATAAACAGAGGGCGCCTCGCCTCGCCTGTGAGTTTGTCGATTTTTTTTTCTTCCTGTAACCGGTTGCGTTTGCCAGCTGCCCCCTTTGCTGACGGAGAGACGCCGCAGTGGGAGAAGCCACAGACGCGGCGATCCGACCAACATGGCCCCCTCGGCTCGGCCTAGCAACACCGGACTGGATATGGAAGAGGATGAGTCCTACTACGGGATTCAGAAAGCGGACAGAAAGGTAGATATACAGCGGAGCTGCTGAGGGAATGACTGGACACAGTTGGCTGTGACGCACTTGTCACGCCGGTGACAGTCTGCGATGCATATCACGTCGCTGCAAATTGATGAGAGTTAATGGAAAGAACGTTTAAAGCTAAAACAGTTGATTATCTCTGCAACTTCTGTACAGTAGTTTTAAGTTTCTCTCCCTTGAATGAAGTGTGATCTTTGTGCTCCTGCAGACCAGGAAACCTCTGGTGGAGAAGAAGAGGCGAGCTCGCATCAATGAGAGTCTGCAGGAGCTGCGGACTTTACTGGCAGACACAGACGTGAGTACAGCTCAGCTCACCTGTCCATGTGATCCAGAGGTAGAGTTAGGTTCTGATGGTCTGTTGGTTGTTTCCACAGTTTCACTCCAAGATGGAGAACGCAGAGGTGCTTGAGATGACCGTGAAGAAAGTGGAGGACATACTGAAGAACCGAACCCAAGGTATGAACGACTCTGTGCAACTTAGACTTGTATATCCATAGGTGTAGATTTGGGGGGGGGGGGCGCAGGGGACACGTCCCCCACAATATTTAAAGCAGGGGCATTTATTCCCATGACAAGATCATGAAAGTTGAAGAGGACTTTTATTTTGACCAAATGAAAAACGTTTTCTCCATGAAATGATGAAAATTGATGCATAAAATTTCTCTAGAGTGCAATAAGTTGTTTGATGCTCAAAATGTCCTTTTAGGGGAACCCAGCCCCCAGCTTCATATGTGTACCTTCATATGGAAAGAAATCTATATGCTCTTGCTGAGGCCTGCAAAGCACCTCTGGGGGTTGTAATCTTAAAATTCAGTATCTGACTCCCTGCAGACTAAAGTTTGCTTCTGAAATCATCAAACCTGGATCATGGGATGTTATTGTGTATGCATGGTCAAAGTTCGACCTGAAATTTAGAGCACTGGCATCCAACCTGGGGGTCAAAACACCCACACAGGGTCACAGGATACATTTCAGGGTTCAGGAGATGTTTAATCGATGAGAAAAGCAGAAAAAGACACACATTTCTGCAACATAAGTTTTGCAATTTCTTCAGAGCTTCGTCTAACTAGCTAAAAGATTAGCTTTAATCACTGCATAACTTTGCTTCATCAGGACTCACAATCAAATAACAGAAGGGAAAACAACCACTCAGGGTACACTGATCACACCTGATGGGCATGTGCAACAGATGAATAAGAGTTGCAGACACATCGTCATTTAAAGGGATCACAACACAAAAAGCAGCCACTGCAGTCACTTCACAGTCTTTCTGTCTCCCTCCCCAGAAACAGACGCACTCAACCGAGAAGCCAGCGAGAGGTTTGCAGCCGGCTACATCCAGTGCATGCACGAGGTCCACATGTTCGTGTCCAGCTGTCCTGGCATAGATGCCACAGTGGCAGCGGAGCTCCTCAACCATCTCCTGGAGTGTATGCCCCTGAACGAGGACCACCTCCAGGACGTGCTGATGGATCTAATCACTGACACTTCTGGGAGTAACGGCAGCACTTGGCACGGAGGCGACGAGACGCTCTGCACGACCCTGGCTTCGCCTGGAGGGAGGAGTCTATCCAGCGGCTCGTCCTCGGCCCTCTCCCCGGCCCCCTCCACCACGTCCAGTGAGGACCTGTGCTCCGACCTGGACGAGACCGACAGTGAGCACAACCAGAGCTCCAGTGAGGGCTTGGAGAACAGGGAGGCGATGAGCATGCCCACCATGACCTACCCTCGGTCTATGTGGAGACCTTGGTAGGGGTGTGGATGGAGTGCAGTTGGGATATGTTGAAGCAGCTTTCTTTTAAGATGTGACACCAGGCCTCTTATTGAAAGGGAAAATTCCACCCTATGGCACTCCATAAATAACCATTTTCGTTGGTGAAATATATCTGGACTTATTTACCTCTGCAGTTAACTGGCCACATGCATGGATTTTATTCTGGATTCCCCACATTGATTTTCAATAATCAAACCCTCAGAGTCCAATCTGTCCTCTGGCATCACTTTTGTGGAGGGACCATGGTGTTGGCCTTTCTCTCCACCGACATCTGAAGCAACACGTTTGACTCCTTTCCTTGGTGTTCTGGGGGATGTAAGAAATCACTCAGTGAAGAAGAAGTTTAAAGATCTCTGCTCAAGTGCTTTGGATATCACAGAAAAGTGTCCGAAGGGTGGAGTTTTCCTTTATCTCATTAGAGGGGCCCTTCCTCTTAAAGGTCCCTCCAGCTTGGGGCCTCCTGAAAGCGCTCCCCCTCTTTTCCTTTTCAGTAGTGACTCCCTGGCTTCGAGTCCTCTGTTGTGACTTTTCTTTACACCTGGAGAAAGACGAGAAACATTCACTTATAACCCAACAAAGGACAGACGAGGAACAGTTCACACTTTTCTTGTGTCAGTAACTCAGTGTATATAGGATTTGTATGCGGAGAAAAGCTCTTTTAGAAACCGAGAAGTTCGGCAATGCCTCTGATTAATATAAATATTTCTATTGTATTTCATAAAGGCCTGTAGTTTATCGGACCAGTAGCCTCCTTAAGAACGACCACTTTATTGTTGTAATGATGTTTAGAAATGTCAGTAAAATGTCTGAATTTGATAAATAAAATGCTGTAACTGAAAAGCGGTTGTCTGACTCAATGACCGAGAGTATTACAACAGGAAGCAGCATAAACATCAAATAGAATTTAAAATATAAAAATATGGGTAACGCATTTTTCTCCAGGAAAATGAATGAGATGTTTACTTTAAGAAAATGAATTTTTGTTGCTGTTATCTTAGCACTCCAGGCTAATTTGTGGGAAGTAATTTGGGCCAATTAACTATTAAAAGCTTAAAACTTTACCTTTGATTGCATGGCCCATTAAACCACAGCCACTCCTCACAAAATGCCCTGCAGGCTAAAAGTCAAATTTCACAAGATAAATGAATCACTCTACAAATTCAGATTCTCATGCACATGCTCTCCTCTTCCCATTAACACCTTCCCTTCCTGGATCCGAGCTCTTCTCACGACGAGGACGCGTATGACATGAAAGAGTCGCACCTCTCTCAAGTGTCTTCACTCTCACCTCAGATACAATGAGCATATTAACAAAGGACTGTTAGATCCTGTCTGGACTCAGTCTGTCTGGACCAGCCACCAAACCTACAGAGACGCACCGGCGGTGGAGCATGCGCACTTAGCTCCTGATTTCAAATGAAAAAGTGGAAGCACCCGAAAATATGTGTTTGTGTAGTTTTCCATTTCATACACCACACCAGTTGGGTACATCTAATATTTGGTGCAAAACCACACGTCGTCTGTGTTCATTGTCTGTTGTCAGATGATCCTGGAGTCTTGGAGGAATAATTAACAGGAGGTGGAGGAGGGTGTTCACGAACTGGACCTGGGTGTGAACGTCGGAGGAAACACATTGAAATGGGAGCGGAGGAGACACGGGGATCAAAGCTGCGACCATTTGACAGAGGAGCGTCAAAGCGCCCGCACAGCTGAAGGGACACTACAAAGGATACAAGCAGGCTCAGATTCTTCAAAGGCACCAGCAGCCAGCACACACACACACACACACACACACACACACACACACACACACACACACGGCTATCAGGGATGCAGGCCTGTTGGATTTGAGACCAGTGACGGAGAGAAATATTCATATCATTTACTGAAATAAAAGTACTTCAGTTAACTCCCACATGTTCTGCATGTCACTTCCAAAGTAAAAGTAGACTAAATATGATCAGAAAATTGCAAGATAGGCCTACCTATCTAAAGTTAAACCTAAGGTGTCTTACAAGGGAGGATATAGACTACACATTAGAACCTGGCAACCCAAAACTTGTTCTGTTTTTGGCCTATGATTAATCTAGAATTCCTAAATGAAAATTGAATTAATAAACTCTCTAAATGTGCTTTATTATTTACAGCATATTGTTGCTGAGGTGGAGCTTGAACTACTTATATGCTGTTGGGTTAAATCCTTTAATAGGCCTATTGTTTTTTTAAGTGCATGTTTTGGGAAAAGATTTGATTTCTTGTTGAGCGTTAGATGATGCACTCTCATATCTGTTAGTTACATATCACAGCTGGTTAGCTTAGCTTAGCATAAATACTGGAAGCAGGGGAAACAGCTGGCCTGGTTCTGTCCAAAGGTGACAAAATGCACCTACACACCCAACCTCTCCAAAGCTCAATAATTAGCCTTAAAGGGTCAGTTCACCACCACTATCAAAAATACATATTGTTCTTCTTACCAGTAGTGCTACTTCTCAGTCTAGGCTGTTTTGGTGTGAGTTGCTGAGTGTTGGAAATATGGGCCCTAGAGATGCCTTCTCTGAAATACAAGGGAACTAGATGGTACCTCGGCTTGTGGTGCTCAAAAGCCCTGTCTCCACCAAGCAGTTCGGTTCTCTTTTTTTCCATTTCCACTGTGAAAAGTTGTGGATGGTACCAATAGAACCGTTCTGTACTGTCCCCATGTTTGGTCCCCCCTCTGTTGGGGTACCTAGCACACAGATCTCGTCCTAAAAGGTGGAGCTGTGAACACTGCAGTCTGATTGGTCAGTAGAGGACGGTCACTCTGCTCAGGGCTGAGTTGTGTCTGGTTTTGAGGCTCATGTAACCACTGTTCATACTGTGGAGAGTTTTATTAGTAAACTGTAACTATAAAATGAAAGGATGTTTTGCTGCCTCTCACAGCAGCTGAAGTCTGAGAAAAAGATAACTTAACTCACTGGGCCGACTGCCGGCAACTTTTAAGGTGGAACGTTAACTTGTAATGTTACTGAATGCATGAGTTGATGTGAATCCATCAACACACCTTAAATTTCTCTTTGACCATTACTTTAGTTTTTATTGCCTCTCTTGGGTCCCTTCTAGTAATGAGGAGATTTTCAAGCGTAAAAAAATGCCACAATTTTTAAATATCCCTATCTGTCCACTCTGTTCTTTTTGTTCTGAAAATGTTGGCATACAACCTCGTTCTGTGGACGATAAACGAGGTGCAGACTTCCATCTGTGTCACCGCTGATGAGGAAATACATGTGAGTGCTGGATGGAGCAGTGAGTGACAACAACCGCGCCCACATTTAAGGGTACTGTTTGCAGTGGAAACACTAGGGTCTAGGTACCATGTCTGAAGGGTTACTGTTGGTTCCAAAGGTACCAGAAATCATGACTAGGTATTTGAGATAGTTGATTGTTGTGAGCAATTTCATTTAGGAACTACTTTTTATCCACCAAATTACACCCATCACAGTATCACCGTGCAAAGGGAAGCTTAGTTTACATCTCACACTGTGCATGAACCTCTCATCCAGGAAGGTGTAGTTTTGTAGGAAGAAAATAGTTCCTATTTTTCCTTGTATTTCTTTGGCTTTGTGAGCACAACAAGCCAAGTGCCATCTGGTTCCATTATATTTGAGAGAAGGCAGACATCTCTATGGCCGATATCTCCAACACTTGGCAACTCACTCCAAAGCAATCTTGATTTATAAATAGCACTGCAGGTAGGAGGAAATGTATTTTTGATATGAGGGAGAATTGTCTCATTAACCTATTATATCTCAGTTGCGTAATCTGTACAAAAGCCAAGATGTAACATGTTAGTCATCAGTCAGCCATGATGAAATGATAAGTTCTCAACAATTTTCCTTATCAGCTGTCGCCAAATTTCCTCAGCAGTTCCTAGTTTACATCCATCAAACAGCTGCCTTTCACTTCTTTCATTCTATTTTTGGTCTCCTGTAGATTTTAGCCAAACCCTGTGTCAAACAAATTAAATTAAATAACAGTGTACAATCTACAGAAACATGCTCAGTACCCAAACACGCCATACCATTGTGATTGCAGACTGCTGTGTGGTTTGTAACCCTATAGTGTGTATGTTTGGGTATATGAAATGAAGCAGGTGGGTGTATGGGTGTGGATGTTGATTTTAAGGACCCTCAGCTAAATTAGATTACAGGCACACCCCATTCTGTGAGGTCAGGCCACACATCTCTGAACTGAAACAGCCTTAAAAATGCAGCTAAAACAACTTTCCTGCTAGAAATATACAGTATTATGGGAAATAAGCCAATCACATTTGTAGCATACATTGTGTTTTTGGTTGGACATATGTACACACTAGAGTTAATGACTGTGGGAATACTTTCCTCAATCGTGTCACCACAATCTGCCAGCTGAAAACGACACAACACAATGACCACGTTAGCAGATTTAGTTTAAGCGGGGAAAAAGGAGGGAAAAGACAACAGACAGACAGGAGGGAGGACTTTTGTGTCCAAATGCATCAGCTGTGTGTTTGTGAGCATGCATATGAATTCTGAGGTTAAAGGTCGGTGCGATGCAACAGTTGGCGTGAGAGTGACTCAACGGCGGAGGCGAGCATATGGCGCTGAAACACGTCCCCTGGGAACCCTGTCATCCTCGGCTTCTTCTCAACTGTCTTTGACTGGGAGAGAGCAGTCACTTCACATCAGGCAGCAGCAGCATGCAGGACACAACACACTCCGATCTTGTCACATGAAAACAAGGTTTGAAATTATATAAATATAGAATTATAGATTTATTATCTTGGCAAGAAAATGCATATGATCTGAAGGCAATCTAACACAACTCTACACATAACAGTTTAATACCCTGCTGTACAACCAGACGTGAAAACAGTTGTATAAAGTCTTCTGTGACTCTGGAGGAGCTCTGTCAAGTCTGCAACTCTTAGTGTCAGACTTGCAGAAATGCAATTGTGAGTGTTGTGCTAAAAACAGATAATTCCACTGCATTGTAAAGTATAATGAGTTCATATGCATTTACTGATCCTTTATCTAGGGGGAGCATTCCTATAGAAGCCTGGTAATTATGTTAAATCATGTTTTCACCATTTAAGCTGCTTAATCACTCATTATATCGACATTGTATCTGCTCAGGTTAAACTACCGTGGCTGACCCAACTGCTTGATAGGCAGCTTCATCTGAATGGTCCCCTCAGTTGTCCAGCCGCCATCTGTTTATTCACAGAGATAAAATGATTCATCAATTTCTCAACTGAAAGAAAAAATAAACATAATTTTTCATATTCAGCAACTAATAATAATACTGATAATTGATTTCAAGCAATCAAAAAGCATGACATTTTTGATGGTTCCATGTTCTCAAATATGAGAACTTGCTGTTTTTCTTGGTCTTACTTAATGGTAATTAAATATCTTTGGGTACTGGACATCTGAAGACGTCACCTTGTGTTCAAGGATATTCTGATCAAGTCAAGTCAAGTCAACTTTATTTATAAAGCACATTTAAAAAAAGTGCTGAACATATAAAAAATAAAAATGAAAAAATACAGAAGAAACACAATAACACAAAAACCAGAGCCATAGCAGTAACATACATACATACATACATAAATCAAGGCACAAATAAGCACAGAGTGGGAGATTAAAATATCATGTCAGGGGGATACAAATACTTTTGAGAAGAAATATGTTTTGAGCCTAGATTTAAACGAGTCAATGGAAGGGGCAAATCTGATAGAAGGGGGGATGCTGTTCCAGAGTCTGGGGGCTGCGACCGCAAAGGCACGGTCACCCCTGTGTTTAAAATCGGAGCGTTGTACCGCTAGGAGCCCCAGGTCAGCTGACCTGAGGGATCTGGAGGTAGTATAGGGGGTTAAAAGTTCTGTGAGCTAGGTGGGGGCCAGACCATTCAGGGATTTATATACAAACAGAAGCAGTTTAAAATCAATTCTGAATTGAACAGGTAGCCAGTGGAGAGAGGCCAGGATGGGGGTAATGTGGTCTCTCTTACGGTTCCTGTTAGAAGTCTGGCTGCAGCGTTTTGTACCATCTGTAAGCGGGAGACAGATGATTGATTGATTGATTCCGGTGTACAGTGAATTGCAGTAATCCAGGCGGGTGGAAATGAAGGTGTGGATGACTTTTTCTAGGTCCTTGAATGTGAGGAATGGCTTGAGTTTTGAAATGGTGCAGAGATGGAAAAAAATGGCTTTAACTACTGAATTGACCTGTTTATCAAACTTGAGTGGTGAATCAAAAATGAAACCAAGGTTTTTGACGTGAGGTTTGATGAAAGTGGATAGGTTGCCAAGATTGTTGGATATCAGGTTGATGTTGTCAGAGGGGCAGAAGAGAATGATTTCTGATTTACTGTCATTGAGTTGAAGGAAGTTTGCTGCCATCCAGGACTTTACTTCATTAATGCAGTTGTTGTGGATGTTGGTGAGTCTGGACTGGTCGTTAGGTTTGAGAGGAAGATAAAGCTGGGTGTCGTCAGCATAACAGTGAAAGGAGATGTCGTGTTTTTGAATGATTTGACTGAGGGGGAGCATGTATATGGAGAAGAGAATGGGACCTAGGGTTGAACCTGATCAGACCTATGATTGAACCTGATCAACATTTTCTAACGCCTTCTGACATTTTTAACCAAACAATCAAAAAAGTAATTAACAGATAAATCTACTATGAAACTAGAAAATAGATTTACCACAGGAAATTCCTGTGAATGCTAAAAGCTGAAATGAATCACAAAGCATTGCTGAAAATGCAGGAACATGAAATGAATTGCCTGAAAAATCTGAAAGCTCAAATGCACCGACTGCACTGTAGAAAAGACCTGGAGGCTAAAATGTAAAACTGGCATAGCTGGAAGATGCATTGCATTGCCTAAGGAGTTAAGAGCTGAAATACACTGCTGAAAAGATGGAAGTTAAACTGAAATACTGTAAAAGGTGGAAGTTAAAATTAATTGAAATTTCTTTCTTTCGTTTTTTAGTGAGAAATTATGTGAATAGGTATGTCACCTAGTGATACATGAGAATAACAATCTAATGATATAAATAGAAATAGGTAACGCCAACAGTTACGGTACAGGTTTGAATTGTAAAGTATGTTGTCATTTCGGTGTCATACAAAAATATCCATGATTCCATTTCATACTCAAGGTTCTGCCTAATATATTTCATGGTTCATTAAGTTCATCTTCTTTCAGTATTTCAAACCTTCCTCTACAGCAACACAAGGCTATGAAGGCTTTGAATTGTTTCTGTAGCTAAAAGTATGCAGAGGTAGTAGTCATTTAAAAAAGTGTACAGAAAAATGCTGAAAGGAAATGGAAGAATGAATAAATTGGATCACAATAGTGTGAATGCTGAATATAATTAGCAACCTCTAATATAACCTTACAAAATAATGGTTTCACTTTATGCATGAAATTGTTTTCAGGTTTATCATTTATTTCCTCATCAGTGTTTTCAGTTTCTTTCCTCTACTAGCCAACAATGTGTGAAGTTGAAATGTTGAGCAGTGAGCAGAAAAACATCTGAGTCAAGAGTTATATTTCTGTAGTTTTATTACAACATTGTTTCTCAAACATGTTTCAAACAACACATCTGCTCACCTACAAAATGCACAGTACTGTGCTAGTTTAATATACCACATACTCATACAGTGGCAATGAAACAAATTTACATGACCATACACAACATCATGTGCCAGTACCGTGTGTATGTCTTTATAGATCAGGGTGCTTCCAACAGCCCACCGTTGTGTATTTACTTTAAAATGGACTTCCTCTATGCAAGGCCTTATGAAAAAGGTAAGGCTTAAATATTACCTTACATACTCTCTGCATCCATTTTTTTATACACAAGTGAGCGTTGGAGGCCCCCCGTCAAGATATTTCGCTCAGAAAAAAGACAAAAGACAGAGACAGACTGTTGCTAAAGGTGGTGAAAAGCGCCTGTCCTCTCTGTGCATCCTACCATCGGAACAGAAAGCAGACAGGCGTCCACAAGCTGGAATCACTGAAGTATCTGACCACTCTGTCCATTGCGCTTTGCCCACATGCATACACATGCTATGTTCTGCTTACAGTAACATGACCTGGGTTTTATTAGAGGTAAGGGTCCGTCCCCACTCAAAAAGCTCTTACCTTCGCAAACAAACACATAAGAGAAAACAAATAGAAAAATAGAGCAATAAAAAAAATTGAACAAGAGAACGAAAAATAAAATAAAATCATGAAAACAAACCAGTGAGATGCTCTTGGTCCAGTCTGTGTTACATTCACAAGCCCTGCCTCAGTTTCTCTGCCGTAGCACCAGAGTTGTTCCCAGTATTCCTACAGTTTACCTCGACTACATGGAGCCACTGCAGGTCACAGTTTCCTTAATACTTCATGTAAGATAAGGAGGGGCCGCATGGTTACAGATGGCCACCATTCCCTGTGTAACCCGGGTTTGTATGGAAGGTTACTCAGGCAACACGGTCCCCTTGTTTGCTACAATTATAATGCTGTTTCTTTCCCCGCTGTACTCTCATATCTAAGTGCTGATGCTCAGTTTCGACCTCTGTTGAGAACACAGTCTCAAACATCCCAATGAACAACAGCTTTAAGAATCTGTACTGCAGCACACACACCTGCAGAGACTTAAGATTTAGAGAATTTTGGTGCCAATATTGTATACAAAGTTTCTCAGCGTGGAAAACCAGCTCAGTGAGAAAATGAGCAGATGACACATTGTCATTTTTCCATAATGTAGAAATCCCAGACGTCGCATGGATTTGTTCTAAAAATGACATTTTGTAGTAGAGCTGCACCATATTGACAAAAAAGAATATTACTCGACAATATTTTCAATAATCTGCAATGTACATGAATACTCCTGTGTCGTTAAAGACAAAATACATCATATAAAGATAGAAACAGATATTGAAAGGGGAATGCCAATCCCAAGGACCTTGTAAGTTTAAATGACATAAAAACATTTGATTTGCAGCCTCAGGTTTCTGTGCTGTGTTTCGACCTCTTCTTTTCACGAGTCAACTTCCTGCTGTTGATCGTTTCAAACAAAATATAATTCAGCAGCTTTTTAATCTCCGATGACGCCCACTTGTTCCTAGCACCTGTGTTTTTTTAAGGTCTACAGAGGCCTAAAACACTTTGAGGTTATTCTGTGAAATAGACACGCTAACTCCAGTTTATAGTTGTAATGTAACTTTGACTTTGCTGTTGATGCATGTGTAGTATTAATACATATAAGAACTGTAAGAATGGATTTGGCTTTAGCTCAAAACAATCTATTCTCGATACATTATCTGGTAGAAAATAAATAAGATACTTAGTTATATGAATAGCTCTCGCTTCGTATTAGACTGTCTCTGTTGAGGATGATTATAATCAACCTCCATGTCATTCTGTTGGCTGCCCAGTCGGGTGCAACCACTGCTCTGCACCTGGATGTTGCAGGTTCAGAGAGTAGAGATAAAAACTCTTTCATGATACAAAAGTGGCGGTGCCTGCCCTTTGACCCAGCCGACATCATCCAACACCACAACTATTCTCCATAGTTCAAAATGGGAAAACAAAAGGGGGGTTGAGGGGCTTGAAAACAAGAAAACACAAACATTATGTCTGGCAGTATTCATACAGCAATGCTTAGCTGCTTGTTAATAACATTTCTGACAAAATAAAATTCTTAAAAATTCAAATATATGAAGTTTAAAAGAGGTCCATTAACTATTATCCTTGTCTTTTTTTTTTTAGAATAATAATTGCTCACGTTGCTGTTAAGCGCTGCCCCCAACAAGGAGGATGGGGAAACAATCAAATAAAAAATACATTTATGTGGGAGGCCAAAGGTCACCGACCACACAAGCTGGGCCCAGGTCCTTTCAATGAGAGAAAATGTGTGTGTGAGAGAAAGTAAGCTGGCAAAAGTACTTGATGAGGGCCTTTGTATGCCTGACCCTCATATAGTACACTGCCCCCTGTATGGGGGCATGAAGAACTGCGTTTCAGCAGCAGTCCTCAGCACAACTCACACACATGATCACAGGAGCCGCACGCATCCTCATATTCACCACGATGGCAACAACAGTTTTCTGCTTGAGTTCATGCTGTGTGTTTGTGTGTGTTTGTGAGGATGGCCAGGCACACAGCTGTTGGTCTCACATCCACAAAGTCTGTGTGTGTGTGCATCATGAAGGTCCCTGACTGGTCGAGTGAGTCCCCCTGCTGGCCGAGTGTGTCTTCACGAGCCAGCATCTGGCTGAGGCTGAGACTCCTCTGATTGGCTTTGGGCATTCTGGCCCTCTTGGCCCAGTTCCTCGCCCAGCTCATTCATGTCCATGTGTGGCAGGTCTTCCTCGATGGGGGCTGCTGCTGCGTCCTCGCAGTAGACACACTCCTGAACACACACAGGCCAATATTAAATACATTTAAATGTGACAATTTTTTTCACAACTATATATGTATATGTGAGATACACAATGTGTGTGTAGTCCTGACCTTCACATTGATGGCAGCAGGTAAACCTCCCCGCCTCATCCAGGGGTGTTCCTCCACTAGCTCTCGTCGCTGGTCTTTGGAGAAGTGAGGCTGGCTCTTATGCATCTGCCGCAGCCTCTCCTTGTCTTCTCGCAGAACCCTCTGAATGTCCCTGTGGATCACCAAAAAAAAAAAAACTGAATACATCTGAATTTCACATTTGGCTTTCTTCACTTCTGTCTTTTGTTGCATTATAGGCCTTTTCTTTTTACCCCTAAAATAATACTGAATCCCAGTCAGTGACTCACCTGGACGGCATTTGATACGTCATCATGACTTTGTCGTCAGCATTGGCCATCAGCAGCCAGAGAGGCTCCTGGAGAACGAATTTGATTAAATGGTCTCCCTCGCCCTGGGAGGAGACCTTGGTCTGCGACTGGCTGCTCTCAGAGCCTCCTTCGCCTCTCTTCTTGGTTTTAGACTTAGGGTCTTGTTCCAGAGAGTCAACACTGCCAAAGTATTTGCTGGTGTGGCTGCTCCCTGTACACAATTTTAGAGACAAGGAAAAAGTCAAAAAAAGGCTCAAACACATACTATTCATAGGAAATGTTATGCTTGTTTACACCAACTTATCAGAAACAAGTGTTAGTACGAAGTAGCATAGATAAAAGTTTACGTTATCAGGCTTGGGTGTTTCTCTACTGACCTGTTCTGCTGCCAGACGCTCCACTAGATGTACCACAGCCGTTGCAGCCTGAGCCCAATCCTGAGCCCGATCCGGAGCCTGACCCTGAGCCCATGGAGCCAGAGGTGGCTGATCCGGTCCCAGAGTGGGAGTCCTCCTGCTCCTGTAGCAGGATGTCCAGCAAGTCGCAGGATGAGGAGTTTCCGTCACTCTGAGCCCCATCTCCTGGAGACTCCACCTGAAACACAAGGCAGCAATCCATCAGCACTGCGACAGGCTTTATGTGTCAGTGTGTGTATCCAAAATTTGTTTTCTTTCTATCATTGAATATATTGTGACTCACCTGTTGGTGGCCTTCAGTCTTGGCTGTGCCTCCGCTCTTCTCCCCTGCTGCCCCGGCTGCCCCTGATGCTGCTACTGAACTGATGCCCAGGCACCCAAGAAGGGGCGCTGCGCTGTCCTGCCGTTCCACCGAGCGCTGTCCCTCCTCCATGCTCAGCAGATTGAGCTGCAGAGGCGAGCTGCACCGTGACTCAAACAGCGGTGGAGACGTCGCAGGCTCCCTCGCTCCAGAGGCTGGGGTGGAGGAGCGTGAAGCCCCCCCTTCTCGGGGCTCCACAGCCATAGCTTTGGGGGGCTCGGAGGCTAGGCTATAGGGGAAAGGCTGAGATGGATAAGGGGGTTGAGCCACAAACTGTGTCTGCACTGGGAAAGAAGGCTGGGCAGCGAAGGCCTGCTGGGTATTGTAGGCAGTCTGAGGGGCCTGGAAGGGCTGCTGGGTAGCGAAGGGGGTTTGAGAGGCCTGGAAAGGTTGCTGGGTAGTGAAGGGGGTCTGAGCGGGTTGGAATTGCTGCTGGGGGGCAAAGGCAGTCTGCACAGGGAACGGCTGTTGGCTGGTGAAGGGGGGTTGTGTTTGCATGGCAAAGGCTGGCTGTGGTGGCTGAAAGGGCTGCTGAGTAGCGTATGCAGGCTGTGCCTGCGTCTGCTCAGGGAAAAACGTTGGTCTAGGAGCAGCCCCCAGCTGCCCCATCTGACCTAACTGTCCTATTTGGGGGAAGAGGTAGTTGGGTAACACCAGGGCCACCACAGGTGTAACAATGGGTGCAGCAAATGGAGCAGCAGAGGGTGGGGCTTGGGTGCTCTGCCCCTCTCCAAAGCCTGTGGAAAGGGAGGGGTCAGGGCGGGGGGCCTGTGCTGGGGCTGCAGGTGCAGGAGGGTAGAGCGGGTAGGCAGGCACCATGGCTGGATAGGAGACGTTAAAAGCAGATTGGGATGCTTCTGACGGGGACCATGAGGTTTGGTTGAGACCCTGGAGAGGTGGACGGGGTTTTCGGTTTGACACTGCGCTGTCTGATGAATCAGGATGCTTCATCCGCGGCTTCTTGGACTTCCTGTTACGGTTGCCCTTCTTGGCAGTGGTCTCGGGCCTGGTGGTGCCCTGTTTGGCTGCACCTCGTAGTGCAGATGTTTCTAAGGTGACACATGGAGAAGAAGTCAGAGGGTTGTTTTTCAGATATAATAGAAAAGGATTAACAGTCATAATCTTTTACAGCATTTTAATTTCATGTGGTCACTATTAAATGTTCAGTGTACCTTCAGCATTGACTGGACCCCTCTGCTTGTGCAGATACGTGGAATAGTCCTTCTGGAAGGTCCTGGCATTGCGGAGCTCTCTGCAGCGGTTGAGGAAGGCCTGCTCTTCTTTCTGGGTGTGTGCAGCGAGCACCTGTTTGGTCAGTCCCAGCCGCTTGTAGGCCTCCTTCTCCTGGCTGGGCGGAGACACCACGCTGACAGGCAGAGCCGGGGGAGCAGGGCTCTCTGCCACGTCTTCGATAATCTCTGTAGAAGGAATCAGAGCCATGAACATCAGTCTAACAGAACTTTTTTTTAAATCTCACACTTTGATAAAAAATGTCCAACATCAGTTATGTAAAGAACATGACACTCACCAGACTCTGGCTGAGGCTTCTTGTCTCCCACGTGGACGATGGTGCTGCTGTAGCTGCACTGCGAGGGAATTGAAACCACGCTCTCAGCCTTGCTGGGCAGGGTGAGGGGTGCCAGGGGGCCTCCCACCACAGCAGCTGCCCCAGATGAAGGCTTCTTGGGTGCTTTCATGTTTGACAGGCCTGGCTGGGCGTCTAGCATCAAAGGATCTGGATGGGGAGAGAGTAATCCTCTGTTAGTTCCAAGCCACAGATACAGTAATTACAGTCCAATTCCTATCAATGTGTTTTTTCTTTGCAAAATTGAATCTGATATCCTGTGTGACATGTGTGATCAGATGCATGGTGTGCACATACCTGGGTTGGTATCCTGAGGCACTTGCATGCCGTCCTCTGAGCTCTTCTTGTCGTCATCAGAGTTGGAGGAGGTGGTATTGGTGGAGAACTGGTACTTCCTCTTCACCGTGATTGGGATGTTACAACTCTCCAGGTACCTGAGGAACAGATATGCAGTTAATCAGAGAGTGCACGCTTTAAACAAGTCTTCAAACTATCATCATTCATGAATAAAACTCCAAGCTGTACCTGATGACACTGTCGAGGCAGCTGATCTGCTGGTAGGAGCAGACAGTCTGGTCTTTGCAGGGGAAGTCCTCCATGCTGGCTGCAGTGCTGTCTCTGACGTGCAGAGAGGGAATCGAGTCTTTCAGACGCGACGCTGGACTCTTCTGAGCTGCGGCTGGAAGGGAAGGGAAAAGAAAATGTCAGAAAATATAAAATATATTTGCTCTGTTTCTGTTTGATTTGAAATGTTTTAGGGGCACAAGCACAAATGCACTCCTTGTTAAGAACTTGGAGTCAAAGCAACCACAGAATGGTACCCATTTGGTGATACTGAACTGGACTCACTGTCAATGGTCTTTTTATGCTCGGGCTTGGATGGTGATGGCGAAGGGGGAGGGGAGCGCAGGCAGACCTGGGAGTCTTGGTTCTTCATCATATGTACCCCTTTACAAATCTCCTGGAACGTCCTAGGAGGCTTGGTCTTGCTTGTCTCCTCCACTGTGTTTGCCCCCACGATGTTCCCGTTGCTCTCACTTGACGAGCTGATGCTCACCAGCTGCTCGTGGGAACCATTGCTGCCGTGGCTACCATAGCCACTGGAGCCCATGTTGTGGACCGGCTGCAGACAAGAAAGGTTGTTACAGAAATGGACAAACGCGTGCAGGGAAATGTGTATTTCAGTTAAGTGTTTGTGTGGGTACATACTTGGAGTAGCAGCCTATGGATCTGTTCACTAATTTCCTGGATGTCTGAGTCCATCATCTTCCCTCCGTGGAAAGCTGGTGCTGCAAAGACATCTTCATTCACAGGACCCCTGAAAAACCCACAGACCAGTCAGAAGGTTCAAAGTGAAATATATCCCAACACACCACCACTGGTGACAAAAAAACCTCAGCTAAAACATAGCTTCAACATAAATATACTCACATGCGGACTTTGTGCCTGCCTATGACAAAGGAGACCTTGCGACTCCAGGGGTTGACGAAGCTGGACCAGCTGGTGTCAAGGGTGATGTACTCGCCGTTTCTTGCACAGAAACGGATCGAGGAGTGGTCGAATGGCTGACCGGCATACTGCAGAACTGTCAAGTGTCAGGTAGAGTGTGTGAGTGAGAGCCGAGCAACACAAAAGGTTTAAAGCACAAGTTAGATAATTAAATTATTTTTCTTTGAGTGTACTGTGAGTGGGAGATCAACACAGGCTCTTTTCTGTTTCAGTGATGTTGATTGGTTTTGATGAGATGAGTCATCTCGGACCCAGAGGGGCTATTTCAATGGGTCCCCAATAAAATTCATTGTTTTTTGGCACATTGTAGTGTTAAACTCATGTTAACTGTTATAAACTGTAGTTATGTGGCGAAGTTTAGCTATCTGAGGCTCATGCTAATGCTAAACTAGCATGTTGGACTCCATGTGAACATGTGTCCAACAAAATCAGCACAAAAGTGATAAACTGTGTAAGTATTAAGTAGAAATGTATTTCAGCAGTGGCAATAAATGGACATATAAAGTCAGAGTGACAGTGCTGTTTGTCCCCAGGACATCTGCCAGCTGAGCAGCTGTTTCCAGCAGCTGGGCTGTAGATCCAGTCTGCAGATTATTTCATATAAAACCAGTCAGACTAAAGTCCACTGTGGGGTGATTAGGTAACCTTTCTGAAATTTGTTCAATAACGTTACCCTTTTGGATTTCAATGTGTCGGGGACGTACCTCGCAACATCACTGCTACTTGTCAAAGTATCTTTAACTGGGAAATCATGAATGTGGCAACTACAATCTGTTACTGTGGATGCCAAATTCATCTCTGCACTGATGCTGAGTCCATTCCTTAATGAAATCACATGAATGAAAGGGGTTCTTACTTTTGCGATGCACAGCCAGCATCAAGGGCCGGTCACTTGGGTGCAGATTGAGAAGCACGGGGGTCCCGATCAGGTCCTGAGGGAGGTAACCCAACAGAGGTACAGCCCTGATGGAGAAACAACAACAGCTTGTTACAACAAGTTAAAAATATTCACTTTGTTCAACAGAGGACAGCAGCTCGAATGCACAATGTGACGTATGTGTGTGTGTTTTCTGTGGGGCTCCATCAACTCACCTCTCATCCACATCCTGGAACACACAGTTAGGTGTGTGTGTGGTGGTGAAGATTCGCTTGTCAGGAGGGATTCTGGGTGCTGTGGAAAGAGAAGGAAAAAAATTAACTGACTTACACAACAAAGTGGCAAATGGTGCTTATTGAACATGTGCAGGAGCTCACTTTTAGGCTGCTGCTTTATTCAATGTTTGTGACATCAATGTATAGCCAAGAAAGGGGAAAAATACACAGTCACACAGCTACGATTAACTCTAGTTGGTAACAGCGGAGAACTGTGTTAAAACTGATATATTTAAAAGAAAACAAAATTAACACCAAAGTATGCGTGTCAAACCGTGTGTGTGTGTGTGTGTGTGTGTGTGTGTGTGTGTGCTCGCAGGCCTCACCTTCATATCCAGAGTGCACCCTCTCCGCCAGCAGGAGGCAGCAGAACTGCTCCTCAGCCAGCTCAGCATCCTGGACTTTCATCAGGTATGGAGTCATGCGGAAAGGATAGTACTGCAGATCCCCTTCACGCTCCTTACCACCACTACAACACACATGCACACACCATTATAATACTGTTTCAGAGCAGCAGTATTAGCTTTTAGCACATTTTGCCTGGATATCTAAGAAAAATAATCAGCCTGCATGGATTTCCTGAATAGTTTCTAATATACATCAAGCCTGCCCACTAATCTTATCATATGACAACATGATCACTGCAGCTGCAACACCCCATCTGGCCACTAGATGGAGAAACAGATTCAAAGCTCACAGCTGCTGACTTCCTCACTCCTCTCTATCATCCCTGTGTTGACTCAGAGCTCGTTTGAGCAGGAAACTATTGAATCAGAGACAGCGCTGGCTGCTGTCACTCACCTGATGCGGCAAAAGAAGGACTTCTCCTGCATGCACTCCGTGGGAGAGGAGTCTGAAGGAAAGACAGGGAGAAGGTGGGATGAGTACAACACCGGATGCATTGGATTGAGTATCTCCAAACAGGCCATCTGTTAGTCATCTATGTATATTCAACACACTGTTGACAGAACCTGAGAAGTTTGTTTCACTTCCATAGATTGTATAAAAAAGCAAAAGAGGCACTGTAAAAGTTTTTCTACAGTTATGCAACTGAAGTTTGAAAACTCATTGTAGTCAGAGCACTTGGAAAAGGTTGCAAAAGGATTGCATATTTTGATGCAGTTCTACATCTCTGAAATTTGTTTTTACTAGATTTTTTAAAATCCATTTACTCCTATTAACCTCCCTAAGACAAAGAGTCAACAACAAGAAAATGTCAGCTCTCAAACGGTAGGAGTTTCTACAGTGCTTTGCATCAGATTTCTGCAGGTGCACCATGTTAATCGCTAACTCAAGAGCTTCCGACTGCAGCAACGTGCCGTTATGTCCTCAGAAAATATGCGGCAGGTGTGTGAGAGTAGGCGTGCATTCATCAATGTGTGATTGAGCATGTTAATGAAATATGTGCTATGTGTGTACAAGCATGTGTGCGGGGGTGGGTCATGCTCAGGAAATAGATGCTGGCGTGTGTACAGGTGATGTGAGTGTGGGTTTCCCACGTGACCTTTGTGGGTGATGAGACTCTAGCATCCATGACCACAATGTCCAGCCCCGTGTCGGCCCAGTTATAAATAAATATTAGTTGATTTCAGTGGGGTGAAATTTCTAGATCTGTATAGTAGATTAGGGCTGCCCCATGAAAGTTGGAGATTCAAATCACCAGTTGGAGACCAAGCAGCCGTTTCACATCACATCTAATTTGACTGACATAACTCTGAGTTGAATACAGCCCTGTAGACCACACAAAAACAGCTGAACCCAAAAACTTCTTCCTGTTAGAGGTAGCTTGTACCTGCTCCGGTGCACATGCTCCATGAGGGCAGGCGGTAGGGCGTGGTGAAGCTGTAGAACACGCTGACGTCCTGAGGTGTCAGGAACTCCACAAACTTGGCATTGTTAAAAACTTCACGCTTGCAGTTCAAGATGGACGCCGCCTGGTCCGAGATGTAAACAATTTTCCCCGTGATGAGTGAGACGGCTACAGCAAAAATATCCTGCAGGTGAAAAAAGTACAAAAAAACAAAACAAAGGTTTGTTAGGTGTGTTTCTATTTCAAGATGTTCTAAGCACTGAAGATGTCTCCTCTTGCATTGCAGACTTAGAAGTGAAGATCAGAGGTGCTTACAGTGTTTTTGACGGTATACTCAGAGGTGATGCTGTTGATTTCCTCGATGGTGTAGGACGATACATCGAACCCTGGAGGCTGACTGTCATTAACCATTAGCATCTGGTAGTATTCCTCATTGGCTGCAGAACAAAGAGAAGAGCATTTTAATTTAAATGCGTAATTACCAAAGAAACATCACTTTATTCATCAATGGAGAGTTGACATTACTGATGTGAGAACATGCATGAACACTTGCATGGAGTCTTACCTTTCACCTGTTTGACACATCGCAGCGCATATTTAAGCGTGTTGACTGTGCTGGATTTGCCCTTGCTCCTCTTTTCTGACGGCAAGTGCATCTTCAGCTCCTTGAGGGTCTTGAAGAGCTCCTTTTGTGTCTTCGCTTTGGCTGACTGTTCGCTGCTGCAGGGTGGGGACGAGACAGATACACGTGTGTCAGAATTACAAGGCCTCATCGGTGCTGTCACACCATGAGAAGGTGCTACCAGCATGTGATTCAAACTGAATCATGAGGGATAACATGTAAGACGTGTGCTTGCTAACCTGCAGCCGCTGGTGGAGGGGTTGTCCTGCTCTGAGCTCACCAGACTGAAGGCGTTGGAGCTGCTTGGCGGCGAGGGGCTGTGAGAGTTTGAGCTGTAACCATGAACGACATGTGTTATTGAAGAAGGACCACAAACAGCACCATAATGAAAGAACGGTTAGAGCACCAAAACAAAAGGTAAGACTAAACATGTGAAGTGAGTCAAGGACTTAGTGTTGAAGAATGTACCCAGAACACCACAAGCATACCATCTGTATAAAGCAGTCTATACAAATATGGACAGTAGCTTATCAAGGAACTAGCAGACGTGTCAAACATTTCCGTCCCTGGGTTTGAAATGTAGTGGCTAAGTTCGAATAAAGAACCAGGTGGTTACTCTATTATCTCAGATTATTAAGCCTTAATTAATACTTAAAAGTTCACAAAAATAATATGAAGAAAATCGTGAAATGCCCATTTGGAAATGTGAAGACAAAATTGTGAGAAATACCAAGTCATATATTCTCCCTAAATGTTTTAAAAAGGGTTACATAACAAGGTCTTCTTTAAGTACTTTTCACATGGAACAGGTCTGTACGAACAAATCTTTAAACAACAAGTCTTTAAATTGCTGTTTAAAAATTACCGCTCATGTACAGGCCTTAAGATTGCAGTGTGACTGATGGAGTGATAAAAAAAAGAAATCTGACAATTTGATTTATGCAATGCGGCAGCAAAGGAGGACACGTCAATATCTTCAAATTTAAGTGAGCCGTTATAGGAGATGAGAGCACAAAGCGGAGGGAAGCAGAGTACAATCATCAGCTGACAGCACGTCAATCCCTCTCGGGCGTCATCTGCCGCCAAATCCGTTTCTGGTGACGCCTGCACAGCTGGGTGGCTGTCAGCTGACTACAACTACTCTGTGGTGCCTTTTGTAGCCCAGAGTTTTTTTTTGTGATGTGCCGTTCGAATGCTAATAACAAAAGGCACAAAGTTATCACTACTATTGTTTGTGTTGCAAACTGTGGTATAAATCCCAACTGAGACACATATTACAAATGCGTTGCGTGATACCGCAAATCCCACGTCTTAATCGGACAAAGCTAAGTTCCGAAAAAGGCCTGAACAGAATATGCTGTTTCCCTAACCTGTATAGAATTCAAAGTCTTGTCATTTTCTGACTTATGGTAAAATATCAATGTGCGTTTAAATATAGTCATTATCTTTTACAGTCTGTGTCATAACTAGAAATAAAATACCTGCTGCTTTCCTCAGTCTGAGACAGTTGCTGCTAGACTACAACAATGACTCAGACCGACAATGACTCACAGAGGAGAAAATGGCCCGTCTATTACATTTAATGAACCTTACTTCCGTGACCTAGATGGTCCACTCCCCCATGGTGGTGGGAAAAAACCTCATTTACCATGATTCAGTGCATTTGGTGTGCCCTCACCTCTTGTTGCTCCCTGAAGACTCCAATAGAGCAGAATCCTTGCCATTGCCATTTGAGCTGCCCACAGACTCATTGCCATGGGACTCATTGCCATGCGACTCGTTACCATGGGACTCGGTCCCGCTCCCACTCGAGCCGCTGCCACCCATCTCTACGTCCTCGTGCAAGGGTGGTCGTGGCCGCTTCCTGTCATCATGAGGGGAGCGCGGCGAGGCTGGGTGCTCGTGGCTGCTGTCGCTGCCCTCGGAGGCCAGTCCCAACTCCGCTTCTAGTTCAACCCTGTCCGGCCCGCCGCAACCCTCGCTGTAGCTGGTGGCCATGCGGTGAAGTTGGCTGATGGCGCCGCAGGGAGAGCCTTCCTCTTCCTCCAACTGGAAGCCGACCCTTTCCCGGTTCCTCTCGCGCCCCTCCAGGGTTGAGTACAGGTAGTGCTTTGGATCACTGTCCTCAGACATGAGGCGAACCAAGAGGCAAAAGATGCGAGACTAAGTTACCTTCCACATTGCACTGCCATGAAGCCCATGGCACTTGCGCGTAAATGGAGTTGAGGCCTCAGATGTGGCGATGCAGCCTACAGGAGGAAAATAAAACACAGGTGGAATTACTCACACATACCCCTTACAATACAGTGCACTTCTATGCCTACAGGAGGAAAATAAAACACAGGTGGAATTACTCACACACACCCCTTACAATATAGTGCACTTCTATAGTTGGCAGATCAATAGTAAAGATACAGTCCTAAAATAAACAGCAATCAATGGGAATTAGCCGCCGCTTTGATCTGATCACACAGTGTAGCCTTGGATCGCAGCATTTTTAAAAGTCAATGATAAAGAAGGGGCACAGCGGGACAGACACGAACACACACGCAATTTCACACAGAGGCTGCAGCCACCCATCCCTCTAAAGGTCTGCTCAGTAAATAGGCCGTTGTTTGCCCTTTCAAGATCCAGACCAGTTTAATCCGGTGAAATTTTTCAAAAGAGCTTTTTCATATGAAAGGTGAGTCTGCGGAGATGAAAACACAGCTCTGAACCAACACAAAGACCTTCGCCACGCACAAAGCATCAGGACTATTTTAGACGTAAGAGAGACAACATACTTTCAAATAATTTGCATTAATCAACCTGTCTCCTCTGCAGCCGCCGGCCTGACCCTTCCCAAATTAACTAATAAACAGTCAGGAGGAAAATCTGACAATCAAGCTCTGGTTAGAAAATGACTCTCCCTCACAACAGTATCATCATCATTGATGCTAAGGACACGGCTCCCACACAAGCAGATGATAAACAGATGTGTTGATGCATTGTCAATGTTCACTTCAGTCTAAATCAAACAGACGTAGTCTTATGTAACACGGTGCAGTGCCCCTGAATCAACTAACAATATAAACTAGAATTACTGTCTCAATGTTGTATCCCTCCTCCAACCATTTAAGTTGCAGTGTGCATCCCTGTCTGTCCAAACTCATATATGTTGTGAATGCTTTGAAAGAATTAAATCACAGGTATTGTGCTTATTTTTTTGGCAAAATGGCAGTTATCACTACAATAACATGGGGGATTTCGGTGAATAACAGTTTCGAAGTGGACACCCAAGATTCGTGTCACCAATCTTACCAAATGTCTCCCCTTCTGTTCCCGACTTATGGCTTTGGGTGATGGCCAGAAAAGTGTTGTTGCAGAACGTTATGATGTCACAGTGAAGCTGACCTTTGACTTTTTGAATCTAAAATGTCATCACTTAATCATTTTATTCTACTCGACTAGGGTATGTATTCTTGAGTTATGGCCACAAAGATGTTTTGTGAGGTGGGAGTGACATTTGACCACCAAATTCTTCTTTTTCTGGGTTATTTTTTTGCTTTTTTTTTTATAGGATGGGGGTGCGAAGGGTGGGGAGACAGAGATAAGGGATGACATGCAGCAAAGGGCTGCAGGCTGGCATCGAACCCACAGCCTCTGCAGCCATGGCATTGCCTTCATATATGGTACGGCTAACCTGATCACCAGATTCTAATCAATTCAACCTGAAGTTCAAGTGAAAGTTTGTTCCAAATGTAATGAAATTCCCTCTATGCTCTCCTGAGATACGGGAATGGGACGGTCAGAAAACAACCTATTGCCACTAGTTTTAGCCCATGCAGAAGCATACAAAGATGTGCAACGTCCCTCTCGCAACATTTACCTTCTATCATTAATATCATATTCAGTAATTACATAAGTCACCTCAGACAACCAGCCAGCTCGATAACAGTCCAGAGCGTCCACATTGTAAACACAGTTTGAGTTTCACTTGCATTTGGTAAACAACAATTAAAAAGACTATTCATAAACATTTGGAGGAGTAACAATCTTATTCAATCTCTAAAATAAACTTGATTCATATAAAAATAAAAGAGCTCTGAAACCTCCTCCTCCTCCTCCTACACCCTCTCCAACAGACCAGCAGTATTGGAGCTATTAAGGTCTGCTTACGCCACACTGGCAACAGGTACTGAAGCCAAATCCAAAATATTTCTCTATTTTCCTGCTTTCCAAGATCAGAGTGCAGCTATTTATATAAGACTGCAAATTCAGCTTGTCTATTCTTCTCTCCTTTACATAAGCTCATTTACATAACTTTCCAAGTTTTAGGGAGGATTTTTCCCGTTTTAAAGATCTACAAAAAAAACCTGGTAGACTTTCTTTCCAGCCGCCCACACACCCACTGCCACCTTAGGACATGACCCACTCTTTTAACAGAGGGTTTAACAGACTGAGAGGACTTTCTATTGGCTGCTGCAAATGACCAATCAACAGAGCTTGGAGTGACAACAGGTTGGAATGATGTCAGCCAATAAGGGGGAAGTTAGGGCTCAGGTTGGAAAGATGAAAACAGTAACACAGGCTCATTGTAGTGCACTCGTTAAAGTTTATAACACTGCACAAAAAACAGTGACATTGTATAACTCAGCATGTAATTTCATATTACTCAGTGAGATTACTGGAAACAGTGTTAACTGTATGCAGCAGGGTATTACGTCCTTGCGGAGCTGACAATAAATGCTACAAAACACGGAAGAACTATGTTAATACGATAAAACTGTTGCCAAACACAGAAGATATCAAGATCTGCAACATTATGGAGTTTGCAATTATTTTTCCCTTTAAAAAACTGCGTTATCATGAAAACATTCAACACTTGACAACCATTATATTGGCTTGACTGTAGCAGTCATAAAAACAAACCATAACCCCAGTCAATTTCCTGTCTATATCTAACTATTTAAACTTTAAAAGAACATGCAATCATATACAAGCTTACCCAGAGACACCTTTCCCACTTGACCTCACAGGACAGCAGGCGAGATTATCCAAGTGCTCTCTCCAAATCCTCAAAACTCTCCCAGATATGCCACACAAACCTGTATCCCTCAAAACATAGCTGTCGAGTGATATAATGAAACTGAGCTCCCTCTGCTTGCAGCTCAGAAACCAGTTTCAGTGAGCGCCCTCTCTCCACTAGCACAGATCTCAGGCATTATACAACGCTGCTCCAGTCACATGGATGTGGCTTCAGTGCAGCACCAAGCAGTGGTAGCCCTGTTTCATAAAACCACATGCTTTCACTTGTAGCCGGCTACCCTGCTTCTGAAGTGCATTTGTGAATGGAGTTTGAGACAGGTGTTACGTATGTATAGTTAATGACAGAATGTGAAAAAGATTAAAAAATGTGAAGGTGGGGAATTACTCCTGTTTATCATTTACACAAACAGCGTAATCCCAGGGCATAAACATTAATCCAGTGTTATTTAAAGTGGACAGGATGACTGCAAAGTGTCTGCACATATTCTAATATGATTTTTGAGTGTATTTAATCTTTAATAATGTAAGGTCTGCTCCTGCATTTCATTTAAATGACATCATAGCAGAGTTACATCACATATCTGCCAGTCTACAACACATCTTTCTATTATTACATGAATCTTTTACCTTATACGTCATAATAACATCACTAATACCACAAAATTAATCATAGTTATATACATCTACTGGTATGGGAATGTTTTGTAACAGTACTGTGATGCAAAGTACCTTCCTCCAAGCTGAAAGAATGTCACTAAGAGTTAAGTACTATTTTCCATTGCAGGAAACCTCCCAGCAGCTTTCTGTGTGGTCATATGAAGGTGACATATTTGCCATAATCAGAAGTCAAAATCAGCTCAAGGTCCAGCTGAGGTTATCTCATAAAGGTCCAGCATCAATATCCAGATCATATTAATTTAACAGCATTGTAATGTCAACATAATATCCACAGGTGGAAAGGCAGGGACCAACTGTTTCCTGTGTATGTGTGTGTGAGTACAGTGGGCCTCCACAGGAAAGCAGTAAACTGGAAATAAACCTACTTGCTTGGAAATTATAATCCATTTATATAAGTCCACCCAATTATATTTGACATAATTATATTTAATATATTGGAATAGAGCAGTTTTCTCAGGTGATACATGTAAAAATAAGACAATGCCAAGCTGCCAAAGCTTTCTCTGAGTCCTACCAACTGAAACAGAAACATGGAAAACATTGATATAAACACATTTTATGACCCACTGGTTATTTTACAGTGTCTATCATGCTTCATTTAAAGACCACGCAACGCGACATCAATGTTAAATTAAAGATAACACGATAAAAACATATTTGTAATGGGAGCAAACATCCCTTCCCCCATCTAACTCCATTGACCTGCTATTCAAAATCCACACACACGTTGACCTGCAATCCACTGCACGGTACACTGACACAGTTATGTAAAAGTAACCACAGCGCTCAAAACCCGCCACCAAACATCACTAATTTCTCCACTGAGGACCCACTTCACTAAAGCACACATTTCCCGTCTCCACGAGTATAGAAAACATCTCCCACCGGCATGTTTTGGTTATAAAAGTACAAAAAGTAGAGCAATCCACAAATTCGCGCATGCGCAGATCGAATTACGTTATGCAACTTATTTTTTTGTGCTCGTTTTTCAATTTTTGCTGCAATTTAGAGGCGGAAAAGGAGCACACCAACCTGTGTTGTCGAGATAAAAATCCCTTTTCTTGTTGTCCTGGTTGTCGGGTAAAAATAAAACCGAGGAGTGGATGAAACACTCAGGTTAAAGCTCCAGCATTCCTCAATGGGAGGCTGACTTCAGACGAGTTGACACAGTAGTCGGCGGTTCCTCCCCGGCTTTCTACGGCACGTAGCCGCTGACCAATCATAGAGCTCAGCGCTCGACCTCAATTCAAGCTGACCAATCATAGAGCTCAGCGCTCGACCTCAATTCAAGCTCCGCCTTTGGTGTGTTTCCATTGGTGCAAAACTAAGGGTTTCCATGGCGAAGATGACGGCATTGCAGTCGCGCGCAGTCATTGGTGCAGAGCGCTGTCCGTCGTTTTATATAAACAAGCCATCCACTGCACGTGGAATCCCATGTTGTGTGTATCGTGCAGTGTGAGGCTGGAGTAGTTACGACTACGCCGGCTCTAAAACAACGTCTCGAGTGTTGAAATTACATAAGTGCGAAAGTCTGCAGCGGACACAACCAGGAAATAATAAAATATATTAAATATGAGACAATAACAACGTTTAATTCGCCTCGGTTTTAGTGTGCGTAACGCCACACTGCAGGAAATAAAACATTTCAACCCCGTGCGCGCTGGTGCAGTGTCCCGTATCGCAACCTACTGCACCCACAGCAGCTTAATTACAAATTACAACCTTAAAAACACACTTTAAATACACATGTTGATGCAACTCTGGGAGTGCATCTCCAAGCAAAAGGCGCAAAGTCCATGTTTTCCACAGTAGCCTGCGTCACAGCTGTAACTGCACTTCACTGATGCTGCCTTTTCTCCATAAAGCACTTATGAAATGTCTGTCTCGCGCCTCCAGCTCATCCAAAAAGCTCTGCTGCCAGAATCTAGAAAACATGACCACATCACACCAGTCCTGGCTTCCCCACACTGGTTACCTGTTGCTTTTAGAATTGATTTCAAGATGTTATTGATGACTTACAAAGCCCTGAGAGACCTTGCTCCAAGTTATATAACATATTTCTTATTGCCCTGTGTTGCTTCTCGACACCCTGACATCCTCAGATGCATCTTTTCTTGTTGCTCCGAGGTGAAGATGAATGCACAGGTGATAGGGCCTTTGCAGCCAGAGCCCCTCCACTTTGGAGTGACCTGCCTGAGGAGATCAGGGCTGCAAACTCAATCACTTCTGAAACCCTACTTGATTTTAACTGCTTTATCATTGTGTGTTTTGGACGTTTATAGAATACAGGCATGACTGCTTTAAAGTAACATAAGGAGGCCACAGCTTCCTGTCAAAACAACCCCTCCCTCCCTCTCTGCTGCTTGCATCATCAGGTATATTATTTGAAAAGGAAGAGTGTTTACATCCTCTCCTTATCTGTCTGTTGTCCAACAGCCTGCTATGATGAATGGGATCCTGCTTTGTGTAAAGCCTGCACATGGCAGCTCCGTCATGGGGCTGGAGCGAGCAGACTTTGTTGTGTTCATATGCTGGCATGGCAGCCACAACACCATATTTCCCCCTCTCAAGCCAAGAGCCTCCATAGAGTAGCTCAGCGCAGAAATCTGGACTTGGGCGCTCTTGAGTGCCGGGAAGTGCCAGTTTCAAGTGGCAGCCACACACCCACCCGCTGAGGTGGCATACTAGTCAACAACACACCCCGCTGTCTGCTTTGTGAGAGCCAGGTCTCTCACATCCACCCTCTCTAAAAATGTCTTGCATGATATCATACTGAGAGGCTAATGCTGCATGAGGCTCTGTAGTTGGGTTTGTCTTGCTGGGTGTGTTTTCCAACATTTCCCAGGAGGCCTTGCGACCGTCCCAGAGGAAGAGAGAACTGTAGCATTCAGTGAAATATATCAGTGTATGTGGGGATATTAAAGTGCTAAGAGTTGTGTGTGGATCTGACTTTGAGAGTAAAATGACACTGATCTACGGATCACTCCCATCACCATCCTCTCTACCACACACACACACTAATTTGATGGATGTGAGAGCAGACTCGCAGATGCTACAGGTGGGTGGAATTCCTTAAACACCAGTGAGTCATGGTGTGGGTGGCTTCATCTATAATGCTCAGGAGCTTTGACTGGCGGCTGTGATTACCATGATTATCTAACCATAAATCCTCTACATTTATAGTGTATATATCACCACATTTGTTACCGGGCATGCGTTAAGCTGACTTGTTTTCTGATGATTGACTGTCCTGCTCTATGGAGCCGAGCACACACTGAAGTCACTGGATTATACACTGTTGCGTTGCCTAAAGTTAATTTAGACTTTTTTTCAAAAGACTATTAAAACAACTGCCAATTAAGAGCAATTTAAAAAATGACTTAAATTAATTTTAAAAAATAATTTAAGTATTTAAAGAAATAGTATAAAAACCGACAACGCCACCTAGAGATTTATAGGCTAGAGCTCTGGAACTCTTAAAAGGCTTACAGGTTCTTTGTAACCAGGGGTGAGCAGAGTTAAAAAAACAAAAAAACAAGCCAAGGGTAAATATTGGCGGGTTTATTACAATAAAAGCAATGTTTTACAAAATAAAATAGATGATGCGTAAAACAAGTCCATCAAAGTCCATGCAATAACCCTCTGCCCCAGAGTCACTTGCACGTGGGAACGTCAGCAGCCGCCGCTCAGACGTCAACTTGTTCCTAGCCCAGATCGACTCCCGATGCTCCTCTTCCCGCAGCGCCTCCTCTGCTGCTCCGGTCGTCCTGGGAAAGATGAACAGACCAGAATCAGCATCGGGCACACACAACAAGCCCAGATTACACCCCTTGCCTGGCCCCGCAGCCGGCCTTCCAGTACCCGCCGCAACAAAGTTGAAAGGTACTCACGATCTTCCCGGGCGGCAGTCAAACTACCGACCCAGGCTGAAGTATCCTCGCCAAACGGGTACAGGTTGCTGCGCTTCAGGCTCTGGCGTCTCCGTCGGTCGCTGATGGCTGCACGTGGCCGCTCCGTCGCTCGTGTCCCCGTCTCCTGTCCCCGTCTCCTGTCCCCGTCTCCACCTGCTCTACCGAGTGCTTCTGCTTTTATTTCCTTTTCATCCAGCGTGCTGCACCTGTTGCCCGTCTGCTGAGTGCTTCTCTGGTTTTGGTCAGTGTCTGTTGCGTTCAGGGGCAATCGGACAAAAAACACTGCATGCAAAAATAAGAATCTCCCACTAAAAACACAAGCCAATAAATCTCTACTAAAAACCCAAACACAGCAACTTAAAACAAGTAAAACATGCAGCAAAATATATTAACACATGCATAAAAAAAACCCTGTCAACACCGACCCCGTCACAACTGTATGATGCAAAGCTTGTATATGATGCTCGGGCTTCGTTCAGCCTGGTTCATACAAACAGGGATGATCTTTGCACAGGAAGTGGAGAAAAAGTTGCTTAATTGGACATTTTTGGAGCAGAAGACAAGAAGGAGCATTGGAGCAATGATGCAGATGAACTGAGAGGTTAAACTGGTGAAAGAATTTTGACTCCGAGTCAGTGGCTTGTAGGTAGGTAGGTAGGTGGCTGTATGGTATGGTATGTATATATAGCAAATGGCAGCTTTTTGAATTTAGTGAGAGTTCTTCTTTGAACAAAGGCATATATCTAAGGTAAAGAGTTAAAGATGTTGTGACCCTGCGCCTACTTGAGGCATCAAAAAGCTTTCATTTGGGTGTGTTGGTAGTGAGAAAACAGGTGAGGGGAACCACAAAGGAGTAACCCGCACGCCAAAGAAATGGGCTGGAAAAAGCCACAGGTACTGATGATAGTCTAGGACTGAAACGTTTGCTTGCTGCCTCTTTTGCACTTTTATTGTTGAGCACTTTATTGGTTTTGCACTTATGTATTAACTAAAGTTTTGGACTTCTTTATATTGATCTCAGCCTGTGGACTCTTTATGTGGCTTTTTCCAGCCCATTTCTTTGGTGTGCGGGTTACTCCTTTGTGGTTCCCCTCACATATATCTAAGGTAGCAATCACTCATAAGGGCCCACTCTCCGCCCAACACATTGTTGGAGGGCCCGCTCTCTCTATGGGCCCCCCCACCTTATGGGCCCCAGTGCTACCACACTGCATGCACTGTCTATACTTACGCCCCTGACTCCAAGACAACCCCTTTACCAGATAACTGCAGAAATGCAAACTTGATTTTTACAGTGCCACCTTGTTGTCAGTGAGCGTCTGAGTAGTGGGTGGAACTGCTAATGTTGGTGAGTTTTTGTGTTACGGTTTTTGCTGCACAAACACTCTAAAAGAAGAAAAATAAAAAGGAAGAAACAAAAAGAAAGAAAGAAAGAAAGAAAGAAAAAGAACAACAGGGCTCCAGCAGAGTATCACTGCTTGGACCCCACATAAAATATATGGATATATATCTTTAAGGTTGCAACAAATATTTTCATAGAAAAAAAGTTTGGTTTTGTTTCAAATTTTTTATTTCTAAGTAATCAGTGCCTTAATTAAAGTAAAACTGGCTGAATAAATCAGTTGAAAGATTTAAGTTTTTATTCAAAAAATAGTGGAAGCTCTCTGAGGCCCCTGTCATCCCTTAAAGGTGCCAAATGTTATAGTCCACCTCTGCACTTGGATTCATCTGTAATCACAGCCAGAGCCGAGTGAGTAACTGCTCATGCTGCCGGAGCACCAACACTAAAGGCTAGTTCACGACACACGATTTTCATCCCAATTTTGACGTCGCAGAGGATCTTGAGAGCCACCTTGGGTCGGAGGTGAGCCTGCAGATAGTCTGCCACGACGAGTCCCCATGTGTGAACAAGCCTACGAGCAAGTCGCCCCCTCGTCTGCGACTGGGACTGGATATCTGGCATGCTAGAAAACTGGAGAAGTGTGACACGACTGACAAAGAGCATCAGCCAATGAGAGGCGAGATACATCCCACGTCAGCACGCAACAACAAAGTCCACAGGATCACGGGGAGCGCATTGTGTTTGGACCAGCTTGGTCTATGTTGACAAGTAAAGTTTAGGGCCAGGGAACTTCATAATATCCTGTTTTGTTCACGCATGACAAAACGTAGTTTGGTGACGTCACCGCATTATCTGGGACTCGGCGAGGGCTTGGTGGAGAAATCTTGTGGTGAGCACACACAGGTCGTAACACAGTTGGTGAGACTCCCGATGACAGAAACACACGTCGCCCGGTATAAACACTCAAAAGATCATGATAGTCTCTGCGGCTCAAGACTGGTCGGCTGGTCGTGTAATGTGAACTTGCCTTAACTGTCATGTCTTTCCTGAGAAAATTAAATCAGGGTTCCAACACAAGAAGGAAAAAGAAAGGACTGAAATCAAACTGACTGTCCAAAAAAAGAATAATTCAAAAGCGACCTAAGAGAGACATGGATCAAGAGAGGAAGGGCGAGAGGCCCACAGAGACTGCTTGTGCATAGGGCCTAAAATTTAGTGCCACGCCTCTGTCCATGCCTCCCTCCAATCCATATTTCAATCCATTCAGCCTCTGAATATTGAATCAAAATTGACTCCATAGATGTGTGAACATATGGCCAAGAAACACAGGTGACTGAAAAATGTAGATAGAAATGAAAGTATTTCAAGGTCAGTTACGTTCATGGGCTGAACTGCATTGTGGTCCTGTTCATGTAAGAAAAAAGCCCATCTAAAAACGGACATGTGATGCATGAGGACTCTGAAAGTAGGCCAGCATCAAATATGTGTAAGCAAAGGTTAAGGGAGTGGAAAATAGTGTCAAGGATGCGTCAGTGGCAGACTTACACAGCACACGGCTAGTTAACCATGTCCTTCATGTTAGACAGGAAACATCAGGAACCTGTTTCGGGGTTTCTTTTTTTTTTTTTTTTTTTTTACCCCGCTTGCTGACATCCACCATACAGGATATCTGCCACTGTGTCTGCACTCCCCACGACCACTCCTTCTACCAGGTTATTGAGTTACGTAACTGCAGCGAACAACAATAACACATACAGTAGGTGATTCACACTGGGCAACGATTGTAGCTTCAACTGATGGTACCAATAAATGATGGCCGCTGATGGTAGAGACTTCAGCGTCTCCGGAGTGAAAAGAAATGCTGAGTCATACAGACAATAACAAAACAGCACTTCTGAACACTTAAGGTGATAAAGAGTCCTCACACAAAGGGACTTCATGATGAAGAGGGTGGCATCTGCAGAGATCCCCCTTAATGTCCTTTAATTCTAGCGTAGAGATCTCCTCTAAAATCAGCACACTCTTTGTGTAGGCAAGGAGAAGTAACTTTGTACAATATTATAATGGGTGAATTTTTATATCAGGGCACTGAGCAAAACATGTCACATGTATAAATCACGTGTGTCAGTAATACAAAATAATGATGGCTGAATTCTATTTTGCTGCTTCAGTTTCAGGGTCCTGCTGTTGTGCATGCTGGCTTGCTGTCATGACTTACTGGGACACTTGAATGCAACAGCTGAAAACTATGTCAGCATGGGAGTTAAGGATCACATATTGAAATATTTTGGTTTCTTATTTTGCAGTAAATATAACTAATTATCTGATATGCACAGACTTATAGTGGTAGAGTTCATATTTTAAGTTCCACAACAATCCTGTTTTGATGTGTTCTGTATCTGTATATACATGTTGGGTGATTCAAAGCCCTTCAAATAGGCTGGATGTCCTTGTCCTTAAAAGAGACACAGCTTGAATTTGAAGGATTACATTGATTGCAAGGAACAAAACATTTACTCACAACAAGCTGTCTCAAGTTTAGGGGAGACTCATACCCATAAAACCCATTTTCATGCAGACACCTTAAGGGTAAGAGTTCAAGGGACCCCTTTGAAAATGGTCATGCCAGTTGTTTCCTCGCAAACATTTAGCCTAACTTCGCAGCATTATTTAGCTCCCTTTCCAACAAGCTATGTCAACATGGTTGGTACCAATAGATTCCTTAGGTTGTCTAGTTTCAAAGCATCCCACTACCTTCCTCCAACATAAGAAGAATGTGTGCCGCAGCCTCTTAAGGACTGTTGACCTCCATTTACTTCTGCCAGGGGTGGCCAGCAATTGTATCAGGCCCTTACATTCAATTAAGTCTCTATGCATCAAGTTGCAGGAAAGGCAGTCAAATGAAAACAATTTTTCTAACCCAATTGCCAGAAAAAATGTTGGCATTGTATGTTTCTGCAAACTACGGGTACATACATATAGATGATATTAAATACTTTGAAACTTTATGTTCCAACAATGATTTGGTTAACATGTAGTTAAGTTTAGGCACAGAAAAACACTCGCTTATGGTAAGGAAAAGATCATGTTTTGGCTTAAAATACCTGGTTTGGAGGGCATAATCCCAGCAGTAAAAGCAGTGATGTCTCAGTGAAGAACAATGGCTTTTCATGCCTAAAAATCTGCTAGAAACAACAATGACTCGCTAAATCACAACTGATTTTGCTGTTTGTTGGTCTTAAACAGTGGTCTGAAGTGTAGTGCCTTACCTAGGTGTCACGCCACCCACCATCTCAACTAGTTCACTTTAGAAACTTTAAGATCTTGGTATATCTTATCTTACTATATAAACTCTGTCTGTCTGTTCCACGTTCTTCTCCTCACTGACTTGGTCAATCCATGTGAAATTTGGCACAGTGGTAGAGGGTCATGGGAGGATGTGAATGAAGCAATATTACATCAATTGGCCAAAGGGGGGCGCTATAGCAACCGATTGAAATTGCAAACTTTGAATGGGCATATCTCATGCCCCGTATGTCGTAGAGACATGAAACTTTGCACAGAGATGCCTCTCCTCATGAGGAACACATTTGCCTCAAGAACCCATAACTTCCGCTTATATAGATTTTCCGCCATTTTGAATTTTTTGAAAAACACTTCAAATGGATCTCTTCCTAGGAAGTTTGAGCGATCTGCATGAAACTGGGTGAACATAATCTAGGGACCAATATCTAAAGTTCCCTCTTGGCAAAAGTTGGAAAACTTACTAAAACTGAGCTTCTATAAGGCAATGAATATTGCGGAGGGCGTGGCTCATCACATAAAGGTGTATAACATCTCAAGGGTTTCACCCATCACCACGCAACTTTGTAGGCATATGACCACACATAATCTGAGGGGACCCCTCCATTATTGACCCCATCAAACAAAATGGGGGCGCTAGAGAGCTCATTTCTTATCTAGGCCTAACCGCCATATGGATTTTTACTAAACTTGGTAGATATGTAGAACAGGACGCCTCAAGGTGACTGGAGGCATTTAACTCTAATTGGCAACTGGGTGGCGCTATAACAACAGAAAAATGCTTCAAAATGGCTAAAATGCGACCGATCGCTGTGGCTCCCCCTGTGGACCAATGTTGTTGTTTTTTTTTTTCTAATTCGTGGTCAATCTATGTGAAACTGCACATAGGCATTGAGGATTGGCATAGGTAGAAGGTGACAAAGCTACCAGTGGGTATGGACTAGTACATATGAAACATGCAAATGTAACATATTTGTGGTTTGCAGCTATGCATACTGCCATCATCTTTTTCTGGCAACTGGGGTGACTTTCCATGGTAAGTCAGTTAATTTCACTTCAGCAGTCGAGACTATGTGAAATGTTTTTCTTGTTGTCTTCTGTGGAGGGAGAAGCCAAAAACATGCCTTAAAATCCCTCCTTGCACTGGGTCTGGTCGCTCAGAAAGGAATGGTGGTTACTGACTGGAGCTTTTTTTGCAGCTGCTCGTGAGCATCTGTTTTCGTCTCCTTTTAAAAGTGTGTCAGGGTGAGAAACAACATTCTATGTCCTTGCTCAAATCTTAAAATAAAGCCCTCCGCGTTCTCCCTTGTTTAGCATTGTGCACCCCGTGAGGTCAACTGTCGCGGTGTGTCTTGAAATAACTGTTGAGGCATTATAGAGAAGGCCAGTGTGTGCAGATAAAGCATCATTTATTGATGCTCGTTGTTGTATCTCAAGATTGACCTTGTATGTGACTAAAATCACAGCTTTTCTGGGGCCTAGATTTTATCATTTGTGTATGCCATCATCTTAGCCATGCAGAGAGTTTGGAGTTTATAGCTGTAAGCTAATTTATACCTATGTTTAAAGGTGAGAGGGTGTGTTTATAGGACTTCCTTCTATTTTGCAATGATGCTATTTTTCTCATTTTCTCTTGCGAGCAGGCAAAAATACTGTAGGTCTGAATATATTTCTGGTCTGGAATCAATAAGCATTCATCTCACAGAGAGAAAAAATCCATGGTGCTGCCCTGAGTGGGTGCAGTCTCACAACCCACCTCTAGAACAAGGAAACGGACGACAGGCGGAAAATGCAGCGCGTTGGAAAATAACTTTAATAAAACTCCTATGAAAACAAAAACCAGCAAAACAATAAAAGCCTGTACATTTGACAATATCCAGTGTCTGAGACTTATGAAGGCTAGTGGTGCGAAATACAGCTGCATCACACATAAACCAACAGAGAAAAAACCATTATAGGCTTAGGCCTGGGCCCAAGGTTTTACATAATAAGATATGGTTCATATACTCGGATATTGCACGAAAAATCAAACACAGATGCAGATGCTGAGGAGCACCGTATGTCGAAACGAGGAAGTAGCTTTGCATCGCAGTGTAATGTCCCTACTGATAGACCCCGCCCGCACCGGCCCCAAACTCCGCCCACACCTGCTCGTATAAAAACAAATACACTTAAAAAGAGAGCGGCACATATTTTCACATTCAATTCAGACACAGATAATTAAAAACAATATGAACAATGACATTACTGAACTTTTTCTTTTGGTCCTAACGTGTTAAAAGCATCAGTTATTCCTCAGTGAGTTTTTATTCGTCATGGTTGCTAGCATGAGCGGGATGGCGCTTTAAAGAGCTCACATCCTTTTAGACTTCAAGACAAGTTGGCTAGTGATGACTCACAGGTGATAACACTTTGTCCAATAATGCTCTTGATTTGAAATTATTCAGAAAAAACAATGCACATTGTCATTTCAAAATAAAAGAAATTAAAAAATAAAGTGTTTAGTTCATTAAAAGACTATCTGAAAGTTCTCATATACGTCTCTTTGACAACATTCCAGTGTTCAAAGGTCCGAATTTGCTGAGATTCAAACAGTGGACCAACAGGCTCAGGGCATCCTTTTCTAATCACCCCTTCTATTTTTATTATTATTTCCCGAACACAAGTTTTCTCTGTGGACTAGTAAAGTAGTCTGGCACATAGATGTCTCATGATAAACTCTTAAATGGCAAAAGAAAACTCATAAAAAATACAATCTTCCCGCAGTTTTGAGGCACACTTTGAGGCAGCAGGAGGGAGAGTGTTAAGATGCACTTCCTGTGGGCGCTGTGCACATTGTTTTAAGACATGGGGGTCAGACGTCTTTCTTGATTCCGCCCTTTCCACACCCATCTGTTATCTCCACTGTACTTAAAGCAGTTCTGGGGCGTGGTCAAACCATGCGCCCCCATCAGAGTCCATACACACCATGTTTCAAGTCCGTCTGAGAAAATTCATCCGCACCAGAATTCTTTTTTCTTGTCGTCAGCCCACTCCACAGGGACAGTTCATTTTTAGTGTGGGCAGAGTGGGTGCTTCAGTTCCCTTCCTTTGGCTGTGTGCTCCATCAGCTGTTGCTGTGCCTGTGCAAAACTTGCAACGACTTTCCCCACCATGACTCCACAGAAATGTCATTTGGATTTTCAGGAGGCACCGTGCCAGAGTGATGCGAGGCGAGGAGGGATACAGAGTATGTAAGGGTGCAGGGTAGCTGAACTGTTTCGGAGAGCAGGTTTCCTCTGTGTCCAGTATGTGTGGATGAATCTGCTCACGTTTGGGATATTCTGCTAGATTCCCTTCTTTAAGTCAGGGTGGCTGTCACCCCGTCTCCGTGGCACACCCTTCCCCTCCTGCACATTCACACACTCCTTCACTGTGTCCTCTTGGCCCCTGACCCCCGGCCTTTGAGGGATCTCTGCTGCTCTACGAGCGGTTGTCTTTGGCCACATTGTGGGCCATCCAGTTGACTTTGGTTGTCCAGCTCTCTCTCAGGGCCTCGTCGAACTTCTGGCGGAACTGCTTCAGCGCCTCGTCGTCTGTCTTACCCAGAGCCAGAGAGTCCTGAGGAGGGAGGAAAGGAGGAGGGTTAGTTGTGTGGGCAGGAGGATGGATACTCTGACACCAAAATCCAACAAGTACATCATCTACATCAGTGGATCCCGACTAGTCCAGCCATGGGGTCCAGATTTCTCCTTCATCATTAGCTCAAGGCCCCACAGTTTAATACATTAAGCATTATGGGCCTATTTGTTACACCCCACACTAAGGCTGCCCTAAGGGGCAAACAAAACTCCAACACTGACCCAAAATAACCACATAAACACCTTTAAACACTCAAATCCATGGGTTTTATTAGCAAATAAAACAAGGACACGCGACAACAAAACTCTGAGGCTGAGAGGCTCCTTCATTTCCACTGATAAATCCTCCCACTACTCCATTAGCTGGCTTTGAGACATGCAGTTTTATTCATAAGTCTACCTGGTTTTTAATTTCACATGGGCTTTAATATCCTGTTTAAGTGCTATTAATAACCACATTTTGTGTTTCTTCTCCCCCACATTGTTTCTCTGCTGAGATGAGTTGTCCAAAAGCCTGAAGCTGAAGAGATGCACAAATACACAAACCAAAGATGTCCTGTGAAAAAGGGTGGCTGGCTGGTGGTTTACAAATCTGTTGTTGCTGAGAATTCATCACAGTTTACAAGGTGTAGATTTTGTTTGACATGCATATTTTACATATATAAAATGTGCTGTTTGTGTATGTATGTATGTATGTGTGTGTGTACCTTTAAGTACTGGATGTCTTTGACGGAGGTGAGCTCAGGCAGTCCAGCGGTCAGCATGAGGGCAAACAGTGTGATGAAGAGGTTTCCATTCTTCCTCAAGATTAGATAGGCTTCCTCACAGTACTGACGGAAACTGCAAGACCAAGACAGACACTCTTCATTACTTCTGACACATATGGTGCGGTGTCAACGAATGAAACTGAGTCCAGTGTCAATGATGATCATGATCATGATGTTCTTGCGAGGGTCCATTTAACTGTCTCTGTGAGGATTACGCATACAATTATTATAACCAGAGGTGGGTAGAGTAGCCAAATATTGTACTCAAGTAAGAGTACTGATACTTTAGAACAATATAACTCAAGTAAAAGTAAAAAGTATTTTGCATTAAAACTACTCTGAAAAGTACAATTTATCCAAAAAGTTACTCAAGTAAATGTAACTGAGTAAATGTAACTAGTTACTACCCACCTCTGATTATAACCCACATCTAATGACTGCCACTGCTGTTTTCTGTGTGTGCAAAAAGCTGCCAAAACCTAAATGATCACAATGTGTATCCTTGTTTCACAGCTCTTCCAAAAACAGCTCAGCTTAATGCAATTACAGTTTCATACGGTTACGTTTTTGTAGTTTTGAAAAATCAATTTAAACCTATAGTTCAGGATATGAGTAGTCTGAGGGGTGAAAATCAAATGTAGATGTTTACTTCAATGCCCAGATATAAAAGAGGCACGCCAACACTTCAACTGTGGTCGGGTTCTGAAAACACCGCACTGTAGGTCATCATATGCGGTATATGTTTTCACCAGGGTATTTCCGCTTTCACAAAAACATTTGCGAACGTATTCTCCCTCTGATCTGGCACACAATGTGCCATATCTTGAACCCACGCATTTGCTGAAGCAGCAATGCATATTGTGTTTTTTAGGAAAGATCATTTAAGGTAGAGCACCTTTCAGCTGCTCCTCGCCGCCAACAACCAGCTGTGAGGCTTAGTTGTTGGATAACTAGATTTAAATGTCACGTGGGCATGCTGAGTATTATGTATAAAGCCAGTCAGTGCAATTAAAAATGTAATGACTCAGGCAACCCCTTCAGACCATTAGCAGTGTCATGGTTACAGCATTACCAACCCTGCCATCTTAAACTCAATTTGGCATGACTGTGGACTATTTCTAAACTGTAATAACTTAAACTGATGTTACACAGGACCTGTCTCCACATGTTTACTCCCCTGTGGTAATAAATGTAGGTCATAAGAACACAGATTACAGTAACAGAAGTGTATTTCCTGCTTGTTCCACCTCTGATACCTACTTGGTAAACAATGTACGCTTCAGCAGTGCCGCTTTGTGAGGCTCACAACACAGAAACGTGTTGCTGGAGTTTGTTTATTTTCAGTCTGAGACGGAGAGATATGACAACAACAGGACAGGTTTTGCTTTCTAAAGTAGAGCAGCTATCTAGGCTGACAGCACAGACACACACTCAGCACCTGAATGTCTCACATGATCTGTGTGATCATAGATTAGGCTGGTGGCAATGGATTTAATGGTTTAGATTTGTGCTCTTTAAATGTCACATAAAAGCTCAAGTTTCTTCCCACAGTGTGTTTGAAGCACTAAATATCATAAAGAAATCAGATCCTGAAGCTTTGACACTGCCGATCATGTTAACACCAAACTTTAAAATGCTGTAACAACTGACCCATGTGTGTGACTGTCACACGTCCTACCCCTCAAATAAACTACAGCTCAGTTTCATCTCATTACACAGGTGGATTTTTTCTTAGTGACACTTGTTGTTGAGGAGTTCATCAGTGCCTGAGCTTCTGCTGCCAACTGCTGGTGGGAGACGGTACTGCACCGGCTAACTTACACAACAGGTGATTTGTGGGCCTTTCCAAAACTCACTCCCACTCTACTGAGGAGTGCAACTCTGTTTGTAGTCACTTTCACAGCTGACTGAAACACCTTTCACCAAGGTGTAGGGGATAAACACAGTGGCAGGCTTTGGGACAAACTTCACTCTCTGCATCAGATGGAGGAACTTTTCGTAACCATGCAGAAAAATAAAGCTTGATCCAATTTTATGTTCTTCACATGCATTTCTAGCACTTGATTTAATCTGTATGTGCTGCTAATGTTTACCTTAATTTTTGTATATTATATTGTTATCATTAAAAGAAACAAATAACTTTTTGGCTTGTCACTTGGATGTTTATAAATGCTTGTTTTTTGTAAATATTCAGCACTAAAATCAAATAAACGCACTGTTTTCTAGAGATTAGAGAATCTATCCTTTATACAAGCTAACCTTGGAAGATGTTAATGTCTGTCTGACAAAGGCCTTTAAATGTCTATCTTAGTTTGAGCAGTTTATGTTTGTAAGGGTAGTAACTTTACTTGTACAAAGCATCCTCCGTGATGAACACAATACGGCGTTCGTAAGTGCTAATATCGTAGGCAGCTGGACTTGCTTGCGTTTCTTGAAGACGTTTCGCCTCTCATCCAAGAAGCTTCTTCAGTTCTAAATGACTCACTTATCCCCCACCTACAATGCAGTCTTGGGATCCCTCCCCAGACGACTTCACACCCATTCACCCCTGGTCCCACCTTACCCTAATGACTCACATTGTGACCTTAACGACTCTGAAACTTAGAGCTCACGTGACCCCTACGACTCTGCAAGGGTTCCCACCCACACAGGGTTTATAGCCTGCAACTTCGCACCAGTCATTTAGAACTGAAGAAGCTTCTTGGATGAGAGGTGAAACGTCTTCAAGAAACGCAAGCAATTCCAGTTGCCTATGATATTAGCATGTACAGTTACCATGACCTGGATGACTGAGAGTCTTCACAGACAGTACAGCGTTGCACGTGGTAAATAAGTTGGCATTGGTGTAGGCTCGCTTCCACTCCTCACCAGTTGGTTTGGGATGGCACTCAATGTGGTGGACCCCCCGCGTGAACTTGGAAATGGAGTGAAAGTGGGTAGGGAGAGGATGTAGGCCCTCAGATGCCCTCTAGGTCCCTACAAACACCTTGTGCCCCTGATTGCCTTTTCTATCCTCTGACAGTTTACTACCATTTTATATTTTTATGCAAACAAAGAAACCAAAAAATAGAAAAAGAGTTACTTTGTATTTTCTGTCATGAGCTAAATTTAGCTTTTCTATGACAAGCTGTCAGCTCCTGTCTTTTAAAAAACAGCACATACGCTTTTATTTGAGTCTTTATAACATAAAACACTAAGACATCTTGATTCTTCCAGGCTGCTATGTGTACATAACCTCTTTAGTGTACTGTAGATGCAAAGAAAAACATTCAAGTCCTGTGACAATAAAGCTCACCTTGTTTCTGTCTAATGGATTCAGGATGACACACACATACACAACGCTCATTTCAATACTAGACTAGTTTCTGACTGACAGCTCATCATGCAAAATGTTTATGATGGTTTGTTGTTATGTTTGCAACAGGCCCATTTTTCTTCAGCTGACAGATGTTGTTTTGGGTCATTAAATAATTTTGGCTGCCTCTTTTATGTTTCCAAAGAAAGACACCCAACAGTCGACAATCCATCAGTCTGATAATGATAAAAGGCAGACGCTTTATTAGGCTTTACAGAGGCTGAAGATGAAAACATAAAATAAAAGGGACAAACCTGCCGAACTTCTCTGTGTATCCCGTCTTGCCCTGCTGTATGACGTGGATGAAGTCGTGTGTGAGGATAAATGGTACGCGCTCCCTCTTGATGCCAAACTTGGACTTGAAGTTGCCCAGGATGTGACCGAAGTCTATGTGGAAGAGCTGACAGACAAAGACGGCCAATCGGTGAGCACCATGGAGCAAGGTGAAAAAACAAACTAACTGAGACTGGACTCATATATGCAGATAAAACAAATTATCAGTCCAACCTGTCCGGTGCTGCGGACCATGATGTTGTCACTGTGGCGGTCTCCAATGCCCAGAACGTAGGTGGCTACACAGTAGCCTGCACATGACAGAGTGAACTCCTCGATGGCCCGATCAAGAGCATCGCTGTCAATAAAAAAAACACACAACATACACGTAAGTGCATTTTCTCCTCTGGATTCTCTTCAAAGCAAGCCTCAGTGGTCACTGGCACCTGGAACACATCAGCTACTGAAAGGTCCATTTAATCTGCATCTTACCCAGTGTTCCTCTCTTTGAGCCAGTTGAGCAAAGCATCCTTGTTGAAGGCGGCAGCTGCTGCTACATTGCTGCTGGTCAGCTGGATGTTGGCAATCGTGTCTGCTGATGAGACCACCTCGATCAACCCTGACCGGTCCCCTGTAGCTAGGCAACCATATGGTACGATTCTGCATGATATGGAGAGAAAGAAAAGCAAGAGATTAATGATATCAGCTGGAACACTGTGGATCAAATCCATCCAGGAGGATTTTGGCGATGGATCTAAAAGAAAATCCAAACAGGGACACACAAGCTGAGAAGTCTGTAATGTCAGCAATCTCCAGACTTTGTAGCAACGACTGTAACCACTCTGCACAAAACCTGAGGGGCTTGTGGTCAATGCAGACTTTGTCGAAGATGTCTTTGAGGAACTGCAGTGCTCTCCTGTACAACACGTTGGGATTTCAGATAGCCTACTCCAGGAAACGTTTTAAGACACCAACAAAATGCTCTGCTGTGCAAATTCTTGCCACAATTTCGACTTTTTACATATCCCACAGGAAAATATGGCGCATAAGCAACTAGTTTTTTACAAACACCCCATTTTCCATTTAGTTTACACTTGACACACTCTGCATATACATCAGATGCATTTGAGACAGCAGTATCTGATTTTTTTTAGCGCTGAATGCTTTGAAACTTTGATTGTTGCCATGGTAATCAATGTCCAAATACTTATTTAAATGCTGTCTTTCTATACCATTACCCCCAAAAAATCCCAAATAGCCCATTAATTATTTGTTATTCTCATAAATTCTTAGTTATTCTCAGACGAGGACATTGATTGGCCTAGTTTTGGGACTCAGACAGTTCGACCTCCCGTGACAGGCTTGTAGATACACTGGCAATTTGTCGAAAAAGTCAAGTATTTGGAAGAGTTTCAAAAATTTACAAAGTTGATCCCCAAAAAGTTCAGTGCCAGATATGTCAATGGACACTGGCAGATCACAAATCTACACCCAGCTTGGCAAACCAGCTGAAAACTGCGAGTAACAGCTCAGACATCCTGCAAAATATTCCTTTTTCTAGCACATATGGATGTTACTGGGACATGCATGCTAACAAAGTGACAATTGTCACGTTATTTTAGATGAATGAAAACTGATGTTCCAAAAAAATGTCCTCTCATCCCCCCTTGACGCTCCGATTAATCGCTAATAATATTTTTCAATGAAGCTTTGTTGCCCCAAGATCGGTATTCAGGGCAGCCTTAGATTTTTGTCATACTCATTTCAACATATGTATGAAAACTCACAAAAAAACATGACTCGAGCGAGATCTTTAAATCCATGCCACATGAAAAACAAAACTCTAATTTGGGTCATTTCACCAGGCAGCTCTCAGTAACTTTGTGTGTGTTACTGTAGATCCAGTTCCCAGTCTTGTGTATTTATGAGATTAAGATATTAGGCTGTGGTTTGTTTGGAAGTTCATTCATGTAGCACTCCCCTGGGTGCAGTTCACTCTGTCAGACAGTGTACACTATCGTACTGTTAACACTGAGCTGAGACAGAGCAGATGGGAACATATGGTGAGGAACATACGGCGATTACGTGATGGCACGCAGATCGGCTGGATGATGATACATTTTCTTCTTCATTCACTTTAACTTTTTCTTTCTTGCCACTGGATGGCAGTAGGTCTTCATGTAGCAGGATGCAGAGATATGTAACCTGGACAAATCCTCCTCAGAATAATTCCTTTTTTGTTAAATTTACTAACTCAGTGGCCCCGCAGTCTTACATATCAGACAGCCATGAACCCGAGGCTCAAAGCACACTTGATTTTTATATTTAATTTGCAGTTTGACGGAAGTTTAATGGAGACCAAATGCCACACGTTACTCAACTTGATGGGTGTTGAGTTTGAATAAAGGAAAACAATTACAGGCAGCCGGCAAGTAAGGATATATGCAGCTAAATACATCAGCAAGAAATCACAGAACAACCTCACATCCACCACATCATAGTGGTTTCATTACGCTGTCCCTCCCTTCATTCACAATGTCCCATCACTGTGTTCGGACTCTGACCCCGCGTCCCTGTAATCTGAAGCACCGTCCCCGAGCTCAACTGTCAAAACAACCCCCTCCACCGCTCAGCTCCAGATGTGTCAGCGTATGACGAAGGGAGAAAAAGGGTTTGTAAACGTGCGAAAGTGTGGAATTGATTAGGATGTAATGCAGATATTGTTGTATGTGTGTATGTGTGTGTGTGTGTGTGTGTGTGAGAGACAGGGTTTGAGGTCAAACTAGCATGGGGTAAAATAGTATCTCCCCTCCTTGGCTGCACCCCACCAGAGCTTCCCCTTCCCTACAGAGAGCAGGAACAAACAAGCTCGACAATGTCTGACTGTTTGACACACAGACACAGACACACACACACATGCTCAAGCACAAAAAACTCACCTGAGGTCCAGACTAGCCTCCTTCCATAGCAGATCCATTAACCTCAGAATCTGCAGGGTCAACATGTCCTGCCTTAGGTCTAGAAAAAAGAAAAGAAAATGTTGTGCTTCTTGAGTTTACTTGAAAAATGCAAAGTGATTTCTATCCCTCATCAGCATGACTTTGCCGTATCTCTACCCCCTCCTCCTCCGTCCTCCTTTCCCTTTCATACCCTCCTCCCTGAACCTCCCTCCCCTCGTCTTTGATTCCTCCTACCGTCTCCATTCTTGAAGATGATCCCCCGGGTGTCTCCCCCCAGCAGCTTGTTGTTGTAAACAATCCAGAGTGGCTTCATCTTAGAGTCCATGTACCGACACTTCTCCACACTGACGAGACAATGAGAGAGAGACAGGGAATGATGCATGGTGAAAATAAAGGAGAAAAAGTTCAATCTGATCTAAAACTTAGGCTACATCCACATTGATATGTTTTTGTTTTATAATGCATAACTATTGCTGCGTTTACACCTAGCATTCACACTACTCTGGTGTTTTGGAACTGCTTAAATAGGGACTTTTGAATCAAATGAAATCACACTTATTTGTAAAGCACGTTTAAAAACAACCAGAGTTGACCAAAGTGCTGTGCAGTAAAATAAAATAACACGTTTACAGCAAAATATAAGAGAAATGACATAACAACCCCCAAAACATGCACAAATAAATGAGTAAAAAAGAACATGAAGCACAAAATAGTAAGACTGGAAAATAAAATATAAGAGAGAAATCACAGGCCTTAGAAAACATGTAGGTCTTCAGTTTAGATTTAAACGTGTCTACAGAGGAGGAGCACTTAATTGAAAAGGGTAAGCTGTTCCAAAGCTTTGGGGCGACTACTGCGAACGCCTGTCCCCCTTAGTCTTGAACGTGGGACTGCCAGGAGCAACTGGTCTGAGGATCTGAGAGATCTAATGTTGGAAAGGATGGCAGGCCATGTAAGGCTTTAAAAATAAATAGTGGAAGAAGATGTAGTCGATGACAGAGTGAAAACTCTGGGGTTGCATTTTAGTCTGGATGGGCAAAAACAAAGACTTTTGAAAACAATAAATCCTCATTCGCTTCCCGTCTGGGTCTTGTCAATCACAGCGTGTCAAGACAAATTATTATCGCTAGGTCTACATAACGTTACCTTTTAAGATTTCAACCTTCTTGCGTGGGTACTTCTCCTTCCCTATCGTCATGGCTTCCTCCAGTGATGCTGCACCCTGTATTGCTTTCAATTGTCTGCATCTTTGCTTTACAACAACTCCCTATTTATTTTTCCAACACCTTGACCACCTTATAGTCATGTGTTGCTTTCATTAACAGTTCCACCTCATCGTCGGCCCAAGCAAAGAAATCTCTGGCCTCACTTTTCACCATCTCTGTAGTATTTTTTGTATTCAAGCAACAAATGCAGAGCAGACAATCTACTTCCTGTTTACACCAGCATGCACATGCCCAGTGTACATGAATGGTCATCTGATATGCATTTTCAGACGAGTTAGTATGGACACGGATTATCTCTAAATGCCAGTTTGTACAAAGATTGTTTTTGTTTTAAATCACTGCATTCAAATGTAAACATTTCAGTGTGGATGTGGCCTCAGACGTCTGATCAGAACAGTATTGTCTTACTTGATGCCCGACAGCAGGACACTGGGGTTCAGAGGGGAGTGCAGGTCCGACAAAGTCTCTGAGTAGCCACTCTGCCTCAGGCAGGTCATCATGGCCTCCTTGGTCAGCATCGCCTCCTTGGTCTTACTCCGAGCGTTCTTGATGGTTCCCAGCTTGATTAGCTCGTTCACTGACTTTAGCTTACTCAGGGCCTCCACCTGGGTAAAGATTGAACATTTCACATAACAGCAGTGAATGTAAGAACCCACGTTAGAGAAAACTGAGCTCATTCTCCTTTAGCAGACTATGTCAGCATTGTGCATGCTCTTCCGAACAGGAAGGTGGCTAGATAAATGACGGCTGATGAGGAAGTAGGAGGAAGTGTCCACCGGAGTGACTGTCAGAATCAACAGTGTAGAGGACAAAGGCTAAAGGACAAAAGGGTAACGCTGCTGTCACTGCAACGGGCTAAAAATACCATGAATGTAGTCCTGCCGAGGTTGACAATGGACCATAGCTATTCTAGTGCTTGACTAAGGCATTGTAGAGTCAAGTGTGAAGCATCGCTATGGAGCTGAGGATGGGACATGACCTCTAGAGGCAAAACAAACTGTGAAAGTGTGTGTGTGCAGAAACAAGAAATAAAATAACTATATTGTGTGTGTGTGTGTGTGTGTGTGTGTGTGTGTGGGACCTACCTGTTTCTTTAGCACCTCAATATGAGGGATGCTGCCTCTACAGTAGGCCTCCAGGATGAGGGCGAACTGGACTGAGACAGCCGGCATATGGATCTCTGACCTGTAGAGGGCAGCAGAGCAGCCACAGTCAGAAGAAGAGAAACCTCTCCTGACGCAACTGTAGCCCTTCTTGAACAAACACACAGTCTCTTTCCCTTTCTTTCTCATGTGCAACACAACATCTGCACACATGTCTGTACACACCGTAGGTGCCAGAAGAGGAAGTGTCCTATCTTGCGGTTCCCCTGGGCACGCTCCAGCAGGAAGTGGGTGAGGGCGCAGTCGTAGTAGGGTTCATAACGCAACACTTGCACCAACTGAAGCAAGTACTGAGACAGCTCCTCATCACTGGTGAGAGGACAGAGAGACAGAGAGAGAAGTGTCAGAGGAGGTTTACTGAGAGCATTATCAGCTGACAGTAATTCATGCATATAGTAATTTATAATAATATAAAACGGCAAGGAAATATAACAAAGTGAACAGAACAGCAGCTCTCACAGATAACTTTTCTTTTTTAATGTGGGCAAAACAAACAGAAATGGATGTGTTTCACCTATAAAGCCATCACCAGCTTCACTCTTTCGTTTCTGTTTATTTTGCCCACATTAAATAAGAAAGTTAATCTGTAAGTCTCGGTATTGTGTTTGTTTTGATCCTTGTCACAACCATGCACCAGATACATGGTTGGCCTTTGATATCTGGAGCTATACACTGAATGATATATGAATGTAAGAGCTTGAATATGAGGCAAAGAAAAACAGAGAAGGCCAGTTTATTATATTAAAATATACATGTGGGTGGATATATGTTTACCTCATATCACGCAGACAGCCCACAGCATATTCTCTGACATACTGGTCAGGGTAGTTGAAGTCCAGAAGCTCCAGAGCATCTCTGGGACTCAGTTTGGGCCAAATTTGAAGCAGTGCCTGGAGCTGAGACACACATAAATGATCAGAAACTAATACACAGACGTTTAATCAGTCGTACATACATAAACCGTCCTTGTGGAGCTCATTGAATAGAACATTTATTGTAAAAGTTTGATAAGCCACATGGCTGCACAATAAATTAGTAGTATAATAACTGTGATCACAGTTTCTTCTCTGTTGTTAAGGAGTGAAATCAACACTTTTAGACAATGTTTAAATGGCCTCTTATGGCGCACTGAGGCAGCTGCTCCCAAGTAAACGCACTGTCACAGGTGTTTGTGTCATGCGAGCTGTGATTGACCACACTCTGCTTTTTAAACACAGCACCGTCTGCAGGCAGCAGCAGTGTCTCTCCAAACATAACACACAAGTGTGATGTAACTACACAGTGTTTACAGAGATCAGGTGGTTTATTACTGAGTCTACATTAGCTGTATATAGCTTTAAAATGGTGTGCACATGGACTAGAGTCACAGGGGTGGATTATGAGTTTTGTCCTGGTGTATACATACTTGGAAATCCTACACCCGTTCACCACATTATAAAACCCCCAGCAAACTGGATTCAGACAAGTATTATGATTGGTAAACAGATGATAATGAGAAAGTGGAAAGCTGTAGAAGGCCTATTATTTTAAGAATGGATCTCAGAAATGGGCAAGGTGGAGCTTCTGAGAGAATATCCTATAGTCTAATAAATGAGGTAGAAAAATATAACAATAAATGGGGAATCTTTCTAAGGTTCCACTCACTACAGGGGGGGCAGTGAACACACTTGTCTGAGTATAGGGGGAGTGATTTTGAGTTTGCTAAGTACCGGGCTCATAACATACATGGTGTGCGTATATTGATATGTTATGTGTAGTTGTAAACATAGAGAGACATGTCGGTAGTGCGCACAGCTCTTGTTTGGATTGTAGTGAGCGCAGGAGGGTGGATGTGGTGATGGCGCAGCCAGAGGAAATATTTATAGGGACACTATAACATGGACACTATTTTGACTGTGAGTGGACATTTAAAATGTATGGTTGGACTCCGAAAAGTTTACTTAGATGTCATGTTAATACTGTTATTTTGATTTACCTCAGTTTATTGTTTTTTCATCATTAAGGTTTATTTGCTTCTGGGGCGTCGGTGGGTTAGTGGGAAGAGCAGGCGCCCCATGTACAAGGCTGTTGCCGCAGCCCAGGTTCGACTCCAGCCTGTGGCCCTTTGCTGCATGTCACCCCCCCTCTCTCTCTCCTACTTTCATGCTTGACTGTCCTATCGATTAAACGCAAAATGCCCCAAAAAATATCTTAAAAAAAAAAAAAAAAAAAGAAGTTTATTTGCTTCTATTTTTTCTATAAGTCAATCCTAACTTATTTTATTTATTATTTCTTTTCTGCCTAGTGTTTTTTAATTATTTTTTTTACCTGTTGAGGTGGTTTGGTGTCGTTGAAAAATTAAAACTTCTATAAACTTAAGTCATAAAAAAGGTGTGCAAATTCATGTGAAGAAAGTTGATTTTGGTTCTGAACAATATTTGAAATATTATTTATTCAAAGGCTGATTAAGTAAAATTTGATAGTGAGGCAAGTTTTTTGTCAGTTTCAGATGTTTAAATGCAATGGAACTATTCCGTTCTCAAAGATGGATGTACAGTATAACCATCACTGGTAACATTGAATAAAATAATGGCAGCATTTTTTGCAAAAAATGCAGTCCAAACCAAAAACAATATTTAGAGCTGAGACGGGTACATGTTAGGTTAATAGTACGTGGACTTTTATGTCCAGGCTAGACTACAGAACAGTATCAAAATAGAACGTTTGTCTTCTAAAATTAATCCATTACAATCATTTTTGACATAAAAGCTCAAATTTGCATGGAGTGAAGTGACTAAACTATAAACTCATGAGCTCTGTCCTCATACAGATAATGTCACTCAGATCCAAAGTACACAGCTGTGAGCCAAGGGTGTGTTTTTAGCTTGTAAAAATGTTAAAAACTATGAAACTGCTTTCTCTGACTACTTTCATTGATGCATTTTACACTGAAAAGTACTGACTTCGTCCCATTAAATGCATGGACAGTGGACACGCTGGCTCACCTGGGCCATGTCCTCATGTTTGCTCCACTTGACGGAGAGTAGCAGCTTGGGCAGCGACTGAGGGAAATTCTCTCTGCAGTCGTAGCGTAGTGTCCAGATCAAATCCTTCTCGTTTTCACACAGCTGAGACAGTGGGTCACGCTCCATGATCTCCTTCAGCTCTATGTGGAACTTTTTACCCCCACGACCCTGAGAGAGATAATGAGGAGGGAAGAATGGTTGGTGGGGGAGAGGATGAATGAGGTGAAGAAGAGAAAGTGTGAGAGGATGATGAAGGAAAATTGGAAGAGGAGCCAGGACGCAAATGGAAATAAGCAGCAGTGACTGTAAAGAGCCACAAGATGGCAGACATGTATCAAAGCATCCTGCAGTTTGTACATCAGCTGCCTTGAATACAACTCATCTATACCATGAAACCAAGGACTAACATTGTCTCTGATTAAAGAAAGCTTTATGCTGTCTGATTTAAAAGTTGACACAATGCAACAGCCAACTCAAACTGAGTAATGATATGCTTAAATAAAAGAGATGGCAGATTTAATTTTGATAACAGAAGAATAATATCAGAGGGGCCGTGTGTATTTATAAACTGATGAACAAACTGACACACAGTAAAAAAAAAATTAACACGAGGCTGTGGTCGGTGCTGATCCATAGTGTCACACACACACCTTACACTAAAGGAGTGCGTTCAGGCTTGCCCTCTACATAACACAGGGTTATGTAACCGGCTGTAACACGCCCAGGAGTGGGTTTTTAGTCGAGGGGCGGTAAGACAGGAAAACGTACAAGTAATCTGATTAGAGACTTGAGTTTTGAAGGGGATTGAAATATTTTTGCAGCTACACCCTGCCAAAGTGATAACAATGGGTTTCCAAGGAAACTAGCAGTCTGAGATTATACTATACCGACTGTGTGTGTCTGTTGAGAGAGTGTGTGTGTGTGTGTGTGTGTGTGAGAGGGGGAGAGACAGAAATGATGCAGCATTTGTTGCACGCCACATAACACAAATGTGTCACTTTCTTTTCACCTGGTCGGCCATTGTATTTATTCTGAATGCACACAAATAGGCACGTCCACGTAATTACATCCCACTGTACATGAACTCACCATGGGTGCACAGTCACTTGCTCTGGCGATCTCTGCAGCTTTTTCCAGTATCTGCAAAAAACGTAAGTGAGCACCGTATGAGTGAACGCACACACTGATAGAGCGCATCAGGCAGGCCGAGCACGTCCTGATCCTCTCATGCTAACAGCCACCACTTCATCATAATCACTACGTACCATTATGAAGAGCACTAAGGCGCTGCCGTGACAAATTCAACTGCAGTCTATTCTTTAAAAAGAGGCCACAGAGGTCTCTTTCGATTGTGTGAGTCCAGACATAGTCTGAGTGTGGCACAATCATAGCAGCCTTGACATGTTTGAGTGTATGACGGCAGAAATGAATCATATTTAAGCTTGTCAGTACATCCAAATCAAGCGGCAACCTCCGGGGCTGAAAAATGGAGCAGAGGTGCCAAACTGCAGTTCCTCAAATGGCCACTTGAGGCTGGCTCCAGAAGCCAGTCAATCCCTTTAGACCCCCATGTTAAAATACCCAACTTTACAGCAGAAATAAACATGTTTACAGCCTGGTACAAAAAACACTTTGGTCTTTCTGGCTAATTTCAACATATATGACAACTTTACGCGGGGGTGCATTTTTATATAGCTCCCCTATTAAATGTGATTAAGGCTTACAATTAAAGCTAGCACCCATAGCTACTTTGGGTGACAAGTAAGTGCTGTCCGTTGATAAGTTGCAACCACGGTGACAACATTGGTTGGGTAATGTAACCATGGCGTGACCTCAGATTCATAGAGTACAAGTAGGATTCCAGTGTTGTTTTCAGTTCATGAAAGTTGACTGTAACATTTAGGTCAACTACAAAAGTCTTGTTCAGCATTTGATTGTACTAAAAGACCCTTTAAGGTGCCCAATGTTCCGTTTTTTGGGGTAAGTAAAATTCACTTTTAATGGTTTAAGCCTGTTTTTAACTCGCAAAAATTAGCATTAGCATATGTCAGCTAACCATAGACTTGTAAATGCACCATGCTAACTGAGCTAGCACATAGCGTTAGGGTTAGTGCCACCATCTTGTCCAAGTATGGTCACCTCTCGCTCCGAAAATCCAAGATGGTGAGGGCAAAATGCTAAACGCGTGTCCACGCACCAATGGTTGACGTCAAAGTGGCTATGACCATTATTGTCTACAGTCTGTGATCCAAACGCTGGCAAAAATGTACGTTTCTATGGTACAACTGACAGCTGTCTGACCTTGTCAAAGGGAGGGAAGATGATCGGGTGTGACGAGTAGTCTGGGAAGTGGATGTGCAGCGCTGTAGCGTTCTCAGTGTAGGGGTTGGTCTGAATGGTTCCTATGGGGTTCAGCATCTCTTCAAGTTCATCTGGATGAGAGAGACACACAGAGACTTCTATGAAATGACACACATTTACTGAATGATGGCAACTGTTCATGTAACCCAGGTTCAATTATAGTAGTAGATATAATAGATTACCAGGAAAGGAAGACCAGCAGTGCAGGATGATGTCTCCGGTCTTCAGCTGGCCTTTGTAGTCAAACACCATGGTGTTGACCCAAGCTATAGGGTAGTGCTGGACCACACAGAGAGAAAAAACGTGAAATTGATCACTAGTCAATGATGTAATGAAGATGGTGCACATGTGTGGACACTGAGGAAGCTTTTATTACTTTTTAGGCCTTTATCTGATCCACTGCAAACTGCTGACAGCGTACGTATGAGCCTGTTTCTTACCACTTTCCCTGCTTTGCGGATGGTCTGGTACTTGTTTATGTGAGCATTTTTGGTGGACTTCTGCTTCTTGACCTTATCCATGACGGCGTAGATGGCAAAGCAGAGGCGGGTCATGCGCGGCAGGTCGCAGACGGAGATGTCAAACTCCAGCGTGCTGTCCTTCCACGTGTGGTCTGAGCGTCCGCAACTTTCGCTGCTCACCGCTGGCTTGCACAGGAGCTCCGTGCCGTGGAAGAGTCCGGCCCTCACCTGGACCTGGGTGGGCGGGAGGGGAGCAGTGAGTGTATAGCATCATTTTACATCTTGCATTAAACTTAATATTCATTTACAAGCTAGCCTGCTTTAACCTTTTGTCCAATCCAACTCACTTTGGGTCTCAGCCTCATGAAAAGAGTCACAACATGCGATAAAACCCTCTCATGACCCAGGTGACATTAGTTTCAGGTGTGTGTAACTTCTGTCAATGTGAAACTGTGAAACTGACATTGCACATCTGTCCTGGCAGGCTTTGTGTGTGCAGTGACATATTAACAGGAATACAAATGACAAGAGTTTACCTTGGCAGTCTCCTCTGCGTTCACCTTGCTGCCATTCACCAGGACTATCTTAAACGGGATAGACACGTCCCACACACACGTCTGTACTTGCTGCAGAGGGAAGGTGAGAAGAGAAAGACTTGCTATGAGTGTGCAGTATTAGCATAATGTACTGCAAAAATATGTACTCCTACACAGCACTTCTTCACACCCATCGATTCCCTGCACACGCACATTAAAAACAATGTGGGAGGTCAGGCAGGTCATTCTGATGTCAAGCCAAGTGGATTTGCGAGGGTCAGCAGTCAGCAGGAAAAACAGCATCACATGACACCTAGAGTCTATGAACATGACTAACTAGCACACTTCCTGCTGTTTGCTGCCTCTGCCGTTGTGTGTGGATACGTGTGTTGATGTGTTTCAATGTTTGTGTGAGCGTGACGGTGTGTGTAATTTGCCTCTCGTCAGATAAGAGACTACATTTGTGTTTGCCCCTACTATTACAGGCAGAACTCCACGTACTGTCTCCTCACACAAACACCCCGTCCTTATGTTCTCTTCTCTTGCTTTTTCAGACCAACAGTCAAGTCAAGTTTCTTACAGTACAGCAGCATCCAATAACAAGTTCCTTTCCTGAAAATAAATCTCACTTCCTGTCACAGAGAGCCACATTTACATGGTAGGTTTATTACAGTCTGACCAGAATCTCTGTCGGCTTCTGTGTCCTCCAATCTGCCTCCATTGCATTGCACTGCTTCACACTTTATTTGTACAGCACTTAAAGCAAAGTGCTTAACTAAATAACAGATAAATCCATCATTAGACATACACAGTTAAGTCCAGACAGCCAAAACTTCCAAATAATTGACAAATCAAAAGACAAGATACTTTAAAATGAGCGATTTTAAATCAAGAACAGCATCTGTGGCTCTGGTCTCCTTAAGCAATCCATTCTGTGTAGCAGGAATCCAAACAGCAGAGGCTCTTTCATCTTTGTGTCTAAACATAGATCTTGGAACAAAACCATCCGAGAAGCTCAGAAACAGAAGGGAAAGCTGGAGAGCAAGGCCCAGATGGCTTTAAAAAGTTATCTGTAAAATTTCTAATCTATTCTAAGATCACTAGGAAGTCTACATCTACAGGGATACCAGAAGTGGTTAAGCACGATCTTGCTTTTTAATTCCAGTTGATACTTTGGCACGTGAGCTGTAAACAGAAGATAATCACCAGAGAAGGCAGGGTGGTGTTACAGCACTCAGAGTTAGGAGGTGATGGAGGCTTCAATAATAGATTTTTAGTGTGATGTGGAAAGAAAAATGTGTATTTCAAACATTTCTGTGTTGATGAGAACAAAACTGAGCAAGAGGGGTTACACAAAAGGCCGCAACCACTGGGGCTGAAAGGTGGTGACAAAGTTGGTTAGGTAACATAACCATGACGTAAACTCAGATTCACAGGGTGTAGGCGTCGCTGTAGCTGTCTCTATTTTAGTGCGTGGTTCAGGTCATCACAGTAAATTGTAACAAAAAGACTCTCTAAGGAGTCTGATGTAAGTTTTCCGGTAAGTACGTGTTGTTTTGGGGAGTCGGTGGCTTAGTGGATAGAGCAGGCGCCCCATGTACAAGGTTGTTGCCGCAGGGGCCGGGGTTCAACTCCAGCCTGTGGCCATTTCCTGCATGTCACTCCCCCTCTCTCCCCCCTTTCATACTTGTCTGTCCTGTCGATTAACGGCTAAAAGGTGGTTTTAAGCCTGTTTTTTTTGCTAGAAAAATTAGCATTAGCATTATCACAGGTTACCATAGGCTGTAAATACACACTGCTAACCAAGCTAGCAGCTAGCATCAGGATTAGCTCCACCCTTTCGTCCAAATATGGTCACTTCTGGCTCCAAAAATCCAAGATGGCGACATCCAAAATGCAAAACCCAAGGCTTCAGAACAGATATCCACAAAACAATGGGTGACGTCATGGTAGCTGCATGCATTATTTTATAGAATCTAAGGTTACAGAAAGCGAAAGCCGAGTTAGTCCTTCGAAAGAAAATATTTGGCAACAATTTTGATGATGATTAATGGTTAGGTCAAGCACATCAGAAAATGGGGGCACCCTGTACCCTGACTGTCACATAAAGGTGAAAAATAATAAATAAATTAAATTTTTAAAAAATGTTAGTTGTCGGGGGTAGTATTGAATATCTCTGAGTTTCGTCCGACAAAACAAGACAATTAAGGGCATGAAGTTGGATTCTTCTGTGATTTTTGGACGTTTTAAAGACTAACGGACTGATTAATAAAATAAAAATAGTTATTAGTGTCAGCCCTAACTCCTCATCTGTCCATAATTTTCATTTATCCAGAGCTCTGAGGGGCAGTGGCTCCAAACTGGTGGGTCACAAGTCACTTTTGTATAGACCACAAGTGATTTGCGAATGTGTCAAGTTTGTAAAAAACACACTTTATTATGAAGTAGAGTGAATTTCCGGCACAGAGCTTTTATTTTAAAGTGTAATTTCCTGTTGTAAATGTGTGTAAATTACAGACAGCTACTTGACAGAGACAGCAAACTAGCTCAACAACATGGCCAAACACAAGTATGACCGTGACTGTATTAAACTATATATATTTATCTTTTTTTTTTTTCTCAGTAGTCCTACAATTATCATAAACCATGATACACAATGATTGTGACACTTTGTAATTCCTTGAGTCATACTGTCCAGTCAGTATAAATGTACTCATCAAGAAAATGTGGAAGTGAAGTGAAACTGGCAGCTGTTTTTACTGTAAACTAACAACAGCGTTCAATCATCGGGTGTGAGCACTAAGTTAGGAAACAACTGTTTTACTAAAGTTATGATTATATGTGATATATTAAGTTTCATAATGATTCACATCTGTGATATTTACAGACTCCCCAAACCACACACACCAGCAGGCCTCAGCAGTCAGCGTGGCATCAGGCAATTAAAACCCCCAGGAGACTCGCTAACGAAGGCCAATTAAATTCAACCTGACATTTAAAATGTGGATGCACACATCGAGGAGTGATGTCACTGTGCACCTGGCAGCAGCAGCCAGAAGCCAGCGATGTTGTCTGACAACGTGGCGAACGCTGGCAGGGCAGTGAGTGCAGGCTTGCTCCGACGCACTCAGGAACACTGCATCATAAAAAGACAGGCGACAGCTGCCAAGTACATGTTTACTTGGTAAACCTCCACACCTGCCTCGCTCAGCGCAGGTGAATCAATCATCTGTGGGGCTTTTACTATTTTGGTGAAACAAGGACATTACTCAGTAAGTGCTGGCGGATATTAAGTGATTGTTATCTAGAGTGCATGACAATATTTGCATGTGTGAATCACAGCCTCAGTTTTAGTCCTAATGAAGTCAGAAAATCACCAATCAAATTCAACTTACATACAGCACCTTAAAAAAATCAAGCAGAAATGACATCATTCGTCTGACTTCACTTTACCCCATAAAGAATTCTGTTTCTCTGAAATCATCCGCAGATGTTGAATAGACCGAAAAAAATCACCACACCACAGAAGTGAGAAGTACAGTCATTCATACATAACCGGACTAACCGTGGGAACCCTTCTCTTGGGAGGTAGTGGTAAAGGTGGGTTGGAGGACTTGCGGGAAACCACAGCTCCGATGGTCGAGATCTCCTTGTCAAACAAGCTCTTGACGGTGCTGGTGTGGACCAGGGTGAGGTGCGGAGGCTCCTTGGATTGCATGCACGTGCGGATGTACTGCAAACAACACCGGACAGGACATATTTTTAAGTATGTGCAAATTTAAGTTAAAACAAAAAAACCTAGATCTGTTTTAAGGTTGTGCTGTGTGTTAAAGTTGAACTTTCATGTTGTTTACTACAGTGTGAGGCACAAACATTCACAGTCAAGTGTGCAGAGGCATTGCTGTATTAGAAATAAAGGTTGTTTCACAGAAAGAATCAGCTGAAGTACTTCTAGGGCAGAGAAGTTAACAAGCCATAACAAGTGTAATTTATGCACAGCTTGTCAGCAGACTTCAAATTAACATGCAAGGGTGCACACAGACAAGAACCCATCCCTTTTCAAACACTTTGGTCTTGTAGTTGATTCAAATCTTATGGTAAAAACACACAAACAAAAAAGACATGTAACCAAATTAAGCTAGCTGAATGTCAGATACAAACACACTTTGGCTGCAAAACACAGCCTCAATGCTACGATTGTCCTACACAACATTTGTTTAGCTTGACTCATAACCCTATTTAGCCTATTAAATCAACAGACAAATACACTGTCAAGGTGTTTTCATGACAACTTGTCTGATAATAAAGGCGTCCTGGACTTCACAGAGGTATGCTAGGTACTTCCCAAACAGACGGCCCTGTCCGACAGGGAAGTGAAGATAAGGTAATATTTAATCTATGCTCTCTTTAACGCCAGACTCCATGGACAAAAACAGTAATTTTACTGCTTCAAACCCTAGAGCTTGCTGGTCTACTGCTGCCTCGATCAGTTAGTTTATTTGTCTTATTGTGTGACTTTGGTGCTTTAAAGCGTTAGTTTGGATTCACCGAAGTCACATGACAACACAAACTAACTTCTGATCAAGGCAGTGGTAGACCAGCAGCTCCTGTGCTCAGTGGAGTAAAATTACTGTTTTTGTCAATGGAGTCTGGCTTGGAAGAGAGCATAGATACCTTTTACTTTCTGTTCAGTTCCCATTCAGAAAAGGGCTGTCTGTTTGGAAAGTACTGAGCATACAAATTGACAAATGAGACTTGAGACTATAAACAAGTTAAGACTTTTTAAGACCTTTTTAATACCACTTTAAATGAGATTTAAGACTAAACTTGTGATGGAAATACACACCAAAAGCGAAAACATGACATATGGTTCAGTTTGCTTCGTAAATATTTCCGGGCACTGGCTTTAATCGCCATGAGTAATAGTTGTTATTCTTTTAATCTTTTTCTCCTTTCACTTGCATTTTCCCATTTTTCATAGCCTGCAAGGTCCTAGTTTAATGACACATACTCATTACGTGATCTAAGTGCATAAAGGGGGCAAAAATAGGGGCATTGCGCACGTACAGGTGTTGTGTCGAAGTCAAATAGTGTTTCCCACAGCACCAAAACCAAAAATTGTATCAGTGATGTGAATTTTTTTTGTTTTAAGACCCATTCAATCAGAATTTAAGACATTTTGAGACTTTATAAGGACCTGCAGCCACCCTATAAACATGTTATGTGAAGGTTTGTATACATATGTTTTGATATAGCTTTGCTGTTGTTCAAAAATGTTCCCCTTTTAATTCAATTCATCAAGAATTGTCTCCATTTTTGGATTCTTTGTTCAAAAAACAAACTTTTCTTCACAAATTCATGGTAACACGGGTGAGTAATTGATATACATATAGCAGGGGGTGAAGTATTCCTGTAAGAAATGCACCAACTCTCAAATATATCATTCTGCTGCCAATCATTTATTCTCTCCTAATCAGAATCTCAGCATTTGTCCCTATGGCTGTTGCCATTAAACGTCTTCCTTTTGTTTGTATGCTAATGTTAACCTGTCTATGCAACTTGATTTACATATCTCTGTTTACAACACTCTTTCCAGCATGCTAATGTATGCTTTACCTCCTCTGACCCATTCATCACCAGTGCTTCCTGCAGAAAATTGTAATCTTGCTGCTTTTTGTGCTCGGTGCCTTCTTTGTGCGATATCCTCCTCTCAACAGTAAATAACAGCTCTTTCTATCACAACTGAAACTGGACAGATAACTTATATGTTTAATATGCTGCATACAAAAGTGAATGACTTTACGAAGTTTTGTTGCTCCATGTACAGCGAGTTAATGAAAAAGTTATGTGCCAGCATTTGGCATGAGTGGGCTGAGGAATTCTTTAAGTGCCTGATGCAGACGTAAAGTTTGGTTGCCTGAGTCTTTTCTAAACAGTTGAGAACAAGTTACACAACTGTTAACACACAGTCCATCATCTGCAGTGCTCCAAAAATATTATTGAGCCATCAGCCTGTTCATTTCAATTTATATCTAAACTTTTGTTCTTCCAGTCAGAGCTGACGGCGCCTCTTCCTGGAATCATAAAACAGGCTTTGTGCTGCAATCGTCACACTAATATAACAATACATGACTTCCTCAGAACTACAGCAGCTGTGATAACCAGGCTGTGGATATTTAGAATAAAACAATAAAAAAAAACCTCATTGCTTTTTATGAGGACCATGTCTGCTGTTTCTTGACATGATATTGACACAACAAGTGACACGTACAAATCAGGATTTGTGTCACGGACAGACAACTGACTGTGTAGCCACTCACCTTGTACTGAATCAGGGGCTGGTCCCCGCAGAGAAACTCCAGACAGTGACTGACCCTCAGGATGTACTGACCCCGCCATGCCTCCTCCTCAGGCCCATGGGTGGTCAGCCACTTCTTTAAAGCCAGCTCCATCAGCTCAGAGGGGGTGCAGGATGATGGCACCTTCAGACTGGCTGAGTCCTGCAAGACAAGGGAGGGAGTGAACAGAGACAAAGAGAATGACTGCTAGTGCTCGAGGCTCAAACTGTAACCCTTGTGAAATAACATTTGTGTGTGCTTTTGGTCAAATCTGGTCTGCAGGATGTCAAAAAAAGACCTGCTGGAGGCCTTGGATCATGTAAGATAGTAAAACATGATCTCCATTGCTTTTTACATACAGCCATGCACAGCTGTTTATAGATATGATAAGATAAGTACAGAAAAAGAAAGGAGGTAGATTGGTGCATATGAGCAGACAGGGTTGAACATACAGTCCCGTACAGACAGATCACTCACACTCTGTGCAAAGAGACGGTCACTGAGTTCATACACAAGTGTTCCCTTGGACATGTGTGTGCGTTCGTGGCTGAATGAACTCACGCTGCAGCTAAATTCATGAACATGCATGTGATGTGAGCCCTCCACACATTGCCACAGCGGCTCTAATATGCCACACAGAGGCTCCCTGCTCATCCTAATTATAGCTCAGTGCTGACCTGATACCTGATGATGGAATTATAATTTCCTGGAGGTTCAATAAAAATGTCACCCTTTAATAATTAACAACAAAAAATGGCTTAGTGACTTTTTGGACATTATTTAGAGGCTGAAGTTTGATAAGATTTGGATGCTAACGCAGTGAGGGATTAAGAGAAGTAGACTGGAGTTAAATATTGAATTACATTATCTTAATTACATCACTAAAAGCAGGGCTCACACTGAACCTTGCTCATATTCACCTTAGAACAATAAACCACACCAGCGCACTTCCTGTCTATAATGTGGCTTATTGTGTCTGACCGCCCAAATAAGACTTCCTGCCAGTGTCCACCTGAGCGCAGTGGCACAGATGGCCCGTCTTTGTGTATGTGATGTTGATCAAAGCTGATGTACACAAGACTGAAGGGACACGACCATCTGTTTCATAATTAGATAACATTATTTCTACAACAGAAGCGAAGGGAAAGACAAAGACAGATGGCAGGAGACAGTCAGAGAGTTCAGAGACGTAGAGAAAGAAGTGAGGTTCGTTTTAATCAGCGCTCGGGTCCCCTGAGCTGCCATGCTAATGTGTGCGTGTGTCCGGGAGGATGGCATAATTTCGCTGATGGTTTTGACCCACTTAGTGTTGTCACATGACTCACTAGTTGGGCTCCAGTCACACGACTGTTGTGGAGCTGCCAACTGTGAGCAGGGAAAGGGGCTGAGCTCCAGTGCATGTGCCTGCGCTGGTGGAGTCACATGGCTACTTCTGCTACTCAAACAAGGTGGTTTTGTGTGCTGTAGTGGTGCAGCAAGTCACACTGTTATTCTGAGTTCATTATGTATGCTGAGTTGTTGTACAGGCAGCATGTTATGGGTTCGGCTAATGGGCTCATCAGTGGATTTTTGTTTTTGGTCTCCTCTAGTTCCATTAGGAAAAATGATGACTAAAATGAATAAAGACAAACACATAAATTAGCCATCATTCTCAGTAACTGCCAGCTTTCTACCAAGAAGTATCCCTCCTGAGTGCCACTTACCGTACGATAAAACTTAACATCATTAAACATAAAAGGGACCCATTATGTCTAATTAATTCATTTTAAAGAGTGTATTGTGTTTGTACAATGTTCTGTTAGGCAAGCAGATATAACCTTAAATAACCCTGAGCCTTTAGAGAAGGTCTAAGGTCTATATTTATATCTTATATTCATGTACCATTAAATTAAAATGTTTCGGACTCAATGATCTTCCTATCATCACTGCAATCCATGTAAAAATCAAGAATTGAAAAGAGAGAAACACTCCTGTGTCTCCTCCTAAAAGCACAGGAAGAGCCTTCGGCAAGTTTCTAGGTCAAGCAATCGTCCTGCATGTCTGAAACAGGCAGGATTAGGGTTGGGTACTGTTCACAGTTGAACTGATATTGATATCAGGACCTGTAAATCATCACCAGTTGCCAACAGTGCTTTTATTCTGTAAAATAAACTAACCCTAACCTTCTCCGTAACAATAATGTAATTTTTGAACAAGCTGTGGGGGTGACGCAGTCGACTAAAAAGCAAGTCTGCTCCTCTGCTCTTTTATAAGCACATAAAGCTAATCTTCTGTCTCTGTCTGCCTGTGTGTGTGTGTGTGTGTGTGTGTGTGTGTGTGTGTGTCTGCTTATCTAGCAGTGATATACTGAGCTGCTACTAAAATAATGTCGAAAAGAAAAAAAAAAAAGACCAGACGCTGAACCTATCGCGGCACATTGGCACTGCAGTAATAATTTTAGCTTGCTGAGAAGTCAGTAGAGCAACCACAGAGCTCAGTGGCTGCTTCCCAGCTTCAGGGCTCTTCCTATAGTCTGAAGATGAACCCAGTGACTCTGCGGAGCATCGTTGCTGACCTCCAGGCTCTGGGGTGCTTCACGGGACTCCCGCCTCTTGTCTAAACCCGGTGTCCAGACCCACATACACTTTTAGGTACTAGAATTTGGCGCTGATGGTGTTAACGTTAATTGATACTCTGTAGTACCAACATAATAGACCAGTGCATTTTTAGATGGCGATGCCAGTACACTACATTCTCTTACATACTACATACTCTTCTCTTTTAAAGTTCATTTTATAATGATTATTTATGTTTTTATTTTGTATTGTGATTTTAATGCATTTTCTTGTTCTGTAAAGCACTTTGAATTACTTTGTGTACGAATTGTGCTCTACAAATAAACTTGCCTTGCCTTGCCTTAAATGGTACCCATTCTGGGGTCAATTGCATTGTATGTCTCTCCAAGACTGGGTGTATGTGTTGAGGAAATAATGATGATTTCAATCAGCTATAAAGTCTCAGTAGATCTGATAACCTGAAAGGCTGTTACAACTAAAAAGAGAGGCAAGTTTGCAGCTAGATTATTATCATCAGACTGAAGCCCTTTTTAAATAGGAATTGTGCAAATTTGCAGGAAAGCCCAATCAGTCTTCTTTCAGCATTGGCAGTATAAAAACAAAATCGGAGAGTGCAGCAAAATGTTGCCTGCCTACTTTTGTTTATACAGAATGCGCCTTTTTCGGGGCAATGGGGGGCGTGAGCAAGTAACAAAGTGTATAGCTCAGCACGTGACGTAAACAGTGACGTGGGAGGGAAGCCGCGGCTGGTCAGTCCTTCAGCGATTCTCTCATAAGTCGGTCCGTCCTTCACCGTTCCCGTCATCTGATGGTTAATGGCCTCTTCATTTGCGAGGACAAGGAGGGCGCGCAATTCCTTGTCTCCCCAGTTGCTCATCTTTACAGTGTCTGTCAGGTTTGCGCTTCTCTCTTGCTACTAGCTGCTCATTCCTATATCAGCTGTTTCCTGTTTATCCACCGCCAGTGGGTCGCACGTGAGGCGTCATCAACAGCTCCTCCCACAAGTCTTCAACAGCCCCTCCCTTGGCGGACGGGCACCTCGTTCTTTTTAAACCAAAAAGATTCCGCCAATGTGACTACCCTACGAGGCGGAAAATTGGGCACCTCAGATCAACTCGCCAATCCGGCTCTGTGTGTCTAAACGCTTGCAGCTTGCCGGCCAAATGGCCCAACATTCGCAGAAAATCTGGCAGTGTAAAAGGAGCTTGAGCTTCAATAAAATGTTCCATGAAAATTTGTTTTGGAGGATTTTCTAATGTAGGATATTTGTGCGAACTTCACTTTGAATGGAATCAAGGAGAAATTAATGATACAATTTAAGGGGAAGAAATGGCTTAACGTACTCGCTACTGGTTTCACTGAAAACAAATATGGAGTTTGTGTTTGAATAGTCATCAATGGTAACTTTGTAACCTTTACCAGCTGGTGAATTAATTATGGTACAAAATGTAATAAAAAAAACTATGTGGACACAATACACTGGGCTGTAATGCTGGTGACCGTGTTTACGGACAAGGGCTGTTTTTTTGTGCGTAGTTTGCACCTTACATTACCAAAAAGTCTATTTGTTTTTGAAGATGACTCTTAATCTATGCCCTTAAAAAAACCCACAAATACACTGCTAAACATTTTCAGCATGTCCAGCGCTGGACTACAGACTCTCACCTGGGACTGGTCGAAGTGGATGATGACTTTCAGATCGGCCGGCCGGTCGTTGACCCCATCGGTGATGGCCGTCCCTGCAGCGGGCTCCAGCTGTGGGGAGAAGCAGGCCTGCAGCCACTCTGTGCACGTCATCATCTGGACTCGCTGCATCCTCTCTTCACTGAGACGAAACATCTTGCCGCGAAAGTCCTTCACCTCCTGGTCATTTATGGCATCGAGTTCATGGAGACCTGGTGGTGGTGCGGAAAGGATATAAAGTAGGATATGTTAGGAGTTAACACCAGTGGACAGATTACATTACAGGAACATGAAGCCTGTGAAGTTCAAAGAGCTGTCAAGTAGGAAGCTGTATATTCCGGGGTAACATGACTGAATGGCTTTAGTGGACATTAAAAATGCACAAACACCTGTGCAACACTTGATGCCAGACATGTGCACCTTGTGGTGCTGAATGTGTAAAAGGAATTACAAGCAGCACTCTCTCGTGGGATTAAAGCAGAGACTTCAAATATTCACATGTTAAAAAATCCCCAGAGGTATAAACTACTGTTTGTCTGATCATATTCATCTCTTGGCTCCCTGTAGAGCTTTTGTCTCCTTATTTTATAAAAGACTCCTGCACAATACTCCCTTGGTAATGAAAACAACATGTTGACATTTCAAGCCATTTAACATTCATATGACCCTCAGCATTCAAAGAAGGGCTCTGGACCACATTAGCTGCATTGTGTGAGTGTGCGAGCTGCTTCGTGTGACTGTATTTCTGGAGAGGAAAGGAAAAAAACATGGTTGGGCATGTGAGTGTGTAATAGTTTGGTACTGTGCTCTGCATGACTTTAGGTGTGTGTGTGCAAGTGTGTGTGTGTGGGGGACTATCCAGACGTGCCTGTGGGGTTCCTTTTGAAAACACTACTTTACTCTGACAAAAGCCTTTAAAAGATCATGTCAGACCAAAGTGGAGCCAGGAGGGGAGAATATCAATATCGTCTAAGTCTCCTTCAATTAGACTCAGAGCCCCTTCTCTCCCGCTTATGCCTTTCTTCCTCCGAGGAGGTCTGTTGTGAGCTAAGGACTTCCATAATCCTGGATATCTCAGTCATGGCTGAATGTGTGTGTTTGTGTGTGTGTCTGTGTGTCACAGTGGGACTACATTAAAAAAGCAAGTAGGGCTGCAACAAACAATCATTTTCATTACTGATTAACCTGCAATTATTTTCTTAATTAATCGATGAATCGCTTTGTCTTTAAAATGTCAGACAAAGTGAAAAATGCTCGTTATAATTTCCCACAGCCTGAGGAGATATATTACACTGCTTTTTTTAATTTGACCAACAGTCTAGAGACAAAAAAGAGACAAACGGTCACAAAAGATGGAACCAACAAATATTTCTATCGATCAACTTATGCCACGATAATAGCTTCTGTACTGCTGGGATAAATGATATTGATATACAAGGCTAACTTAACATCTTTTGTGTCAAGAATGTCTTTTTTCCTCTTATGCATGAATTAGGTTGCAAAATTCTAGTGAGATTCAAGGAAGAATTGACAAAAACTATGGGAATAAAATATAAATAAAGGGAGTACTTGTTCAGGATTTACTTCCTACGTCCTACGTGGACATAATCCATTAATTTGCACAAGTAATACATTAATTTATCAAATACATACGATGCAAAATGTGCAATGTGTTGAGTTGGCAGGCTTGCAAGTTATTTCATGGGGAAAGGCACTTTGAAAATTTGTCGATGGTGTGAGCTGTGTGCAAACTTATGGTTTAAAGCAGGGGTGTCAAACATACGGCCCATGGACCAGAATGGGCCCGCCAAAGGGTCCAATTCAGCCCACTAGATGACCAGACTGAGGATGCATTCACACTGGCGCTATCTGGTCCGCTTTAAACGAACCCTGGTCCGCTTCCACGGATAGTTCAGTTCTTTTGGAGTGGTGTGAACGCTCATTCGAACTCTGGTGCGGACCAAACAAGGGAACCCTGGTCCGCTTCAAAACTGGGGGTCTTGGTTCACTTGAAAGTGAACCCTGGCGCGGTTTGCTTACAGTTGGAAATGCAAACAGACTATCCAGCGGACCAAAGAGAGGTAGTGAACCAAAGAGAGGAAGTGACGTAGAGCGCAGTGCATTCTGGGTAGAAAAAAGTAGTGAGGAGGTGCAGGTGCTTATTGATATATGGTCAGAGGACTAAATATTGCAGTTGCTTGTGGCCAATCGATGAGCCGGGTTTTCTTCTTCCTCATGCTTTTTTTTCTTGCTGGTCAGTGGTCGTGTCGGGCAACACCACCCCCAAACGAGCAGCTGTTGTAACTGGGTGACGTTGTCCAGGCGGTTTGGTCCGCTTTAAAAAGTGCCCTGTGATAGTGAACTGAACCAAATGAAGGTGTGACATTTTTTGGCAATCCCCACTCAACTGAACCGAGTCTCCCAGACTATCCTGGTGTGAATGCGCCCTAAGAGGTGCCAGGTTTAGGCAACTATGTGTTACGAGAACGAGAAATATGACAACTTACAGTACTATGTCCACGATCTTAGATCTTAGATCTTAGATGGATCCGGCCCATCTAAGATCAAACTGGGCTGTATGTGGCCCATAAAGTAAAATGAGTTTGACACCCTTGGTTTAAAGTGAAGAGCTCTTTTAAAATTGACATTTTACAATAAAGAATAAATGGAAATAGATTAATAAAAACTTCTCTTACTGTGTTTGTCCTGGGTGCACATGTGATGTCAGAATGCACTGTGCATGCTGAGGGGTTTATTTATACTAAATTACTATTGGATGGGATGCTGGGAAATTATCTGTTCATGTGCTGAGAGAGTGTTCTGCTGAGTGCATTGTTACGGTTCAATTTTCACCAAAACATGACAGAAGACCGAGTATTGCTTTGTGTATATTGTTTCCAAAAATATGTTCACTAAAGAAGGGTATGAATTTCATACTGAAATTGTGAAGAATTCCTAAAATCTCCAAGCTTAACGTCCCTTGGAAATTTTCTGGAAATTTGCAGAAAAATCTCCGACTCTATGTGTGTATAAATATTTGTTGTTAGTTTCAAAAAATGTTCAGTCACCTTAAAGAACCGGGCCTCTCTACAGTACTCATCGATCCCCTCTCCTCCCCTAAAAGCCCTAATCTTCACCAGAAATAACACAAAGAGACAGGTGATGGAAGACATGTCAGGAACACGTCCAGTCAATCCTCACGCTTCTCTATCAGACACCGGGGGCCACTGATAGGAGCCAGCTGCAGATGGGCCTCAGGTCTGATGTCTGCGGTGAATGTGCTGAGTAGCTGAGAGGGGGGTGCTTATGGCCTGGTGTGTGTGTGTGTGGGGAAAGATTTACTGTCCCACTTACCAACTCTTAAGTGCCTTTCTTTATTGTGAATGTCAAACAGGGACAGTGCATGAATCAATCAGTGAGGGAGGGAGGGAGGGAGGGAGGGAGGGAGTGATGTGTGTGAGAGCTCGTATGATAATCTGCCACTTTAAATTGAGGGAAAGTCTTAAAAGTGTCACCGTCTTACCCTTGCCAATGAGCACGCCGATTTTAGAGTCCAGCAGGCGCTCTGCTCGGCCGCAGTTGCGCGTCACCAGCTTGAGGACCGGCAGGAAAGGGCGAACGTCGCACAGCCTGCGGGTTTCATCCTCCAGTTCTTCGTGCACCGCTGCCTGGTTGACACACTCGAACATGTGGCTCTCCATCTCGCCCAGGGAGGGAAACAGTGGGAACGACTGAGCCTGCTTCCATAAGAGCTGGGAGGTAGAAGAAAATTGGGGTTTCACTTAAGAGCGTCTGCACTAAAAAACCACAGGGAGTTTTTTTACTGTCTCCATTAATCTAAATGAAAAAAGCCTACTTAGATTAACTGGAATAAACAGCACTCTTGGTTTTGGCTTGATGGCCATGTATATATGAGATGATGATTTAGCGAGGCGTATAGCATCTTCTTCGCCCATGAAATAGTTAAACCATGAATACGCTGAGCAGTAAAACTAATTAATTTTTAACCAATGCCTCAAAGCTAATAAGAACAACACAGCATAATGATGTAATATATTGACATGAGTGTATGTTTCATGATCAGGAACAAACATGACTCACGGCAACATGACACAGCCAATCAGGATGTGAATAATAGGTGCCACTAGCCAATCCTGGCATGATTCACGTCCCTGTGCAGCCACAGCATGATCACAGGGTTGAGTGTCAGGTTCAGAGTGTTTGTCTGAGGTTATGGAGCTCTGCTGTAGCACACTGGAACAGGACACATTTGCCCTCCCAACAAATATTTTCTTCTCCAGAACACTCGTGATTTTATGTCACGTTGAACACAACTCAAATGCATATGGAATTTGATTATTAAGTGTTCTTAGAAATGAATTAACCTGCTTTAGATAATAATCGCCACGACATTAGTGACAGTTTTTCAAACAGCAGTCTTAGGTTGTTATAAACGGAGAATGGAGATTTTCCGATGATAACTGCCAGCTCCACAAAACGTTTTTTAATAGTCTATTTTCTAGGAAATCTGATCTTGTCTTTATCACTATGAATGAAACACAGTCCTTCATTAGCCTCTTGGCTTCTCGATAACTGATAAGGAGTTTGGTATTAAGCTGTCTGCCTGCATACGCCTCCTGGCCTCCTCACATCTGTCCCCTTCTTTCATTCATGAGAACAGCCTCAGAGGACTCTCCTCTTCCTGTCCTCTCCTCCTTCCCTGCGTCACTGTTAGATAATTTGTCAGAGCTTTCACTGATTCTGTACATGCTTCCCTCAGGGAGTGAAAATCCCTCACATGAGCGCCAACAGATGTCTTTTATGCCGGGGTATGCATACATACATTTAGTCCAACTAACTTAAAGGCCTGGACATGGCCAGAAATCTCCCTCATCGTATGGTTTCTTGGAATGTCAGACAAAGTGAAATCAGTCTGTATCTATGGTCACGTTACAGGGCTGATGAAGCCAGAAGTGATTTCTAGAAAATGTCAGGCAGACGTTATGTACACACACACACACACACACACACACACACACACACACACACACACACACACACACACACACACAGACTGACTTGTTTCTTTGCTATTCAGAACAACCTCCGCAGGCTTTATTTAACAGTGCCTGTCTGGAGAAAACATGTTTGCGGTCGTGTATCAATGCAGCTCATGTTTTCTTAAATCGATCGAAACATAAAGGAATGCTAAACACCAGCCAAGATAACACTGTACACTGACTAACATCATTTTAATTGATTCAACCCAAAGTTTTTGAGGCTGTTGTGATGAAATACATTATATTATAAGGTCTTTCAATACACTGCATTAAAAGAAAAACACCACCAAAAAGTTAAGTCTCATGTTAAGTAGTTACTGCAAGGCTATCGTGTTTCACTGCCTTGCATCACACAGGTGTTTCCATTTTTCTGGTCACTTTGTGTAGCTGAAATCAATGCCTAAGTCACACCACATCACAGCGGGGGCCATTACCCCGACTCATACACAGTAAGATGATCATTTCAGACACCTTCACACACAAACACAAACTTTTACCCACTTTGCAAACACAGTAAGTCATTTCCTTCACAACTTCTCAAAGACCGATCGAGTCTGTGACTTCTGACCTCTGCTCCATTAAACAAACTGTGTCATGAGCTATTTGCGTGCTGAGAGTAATCGCTACTTGCAAACGAAAAACACCCAGCCAGCCGCAACAGCCGCCTCTGTCAAAACAGGTATTAGATAATGTCTAAGTGACCAGCTGTGTGACTGTGTGTGTGTACTTGTAAATATCTGCGTGGGCTGCAGACTGTGTTTTTCCTTTATTAGTCAATTAAACAATAGGCCAAGAGGCATGTGAGGACAATAACATAACACCAGGATACACAATTTTAATTTTAATCTATATGAAGTGTGTCGAATGTTGATTTTATTAGAGTCTATTAATTATCTGTAGCAACATATGGCTGATGTCACCCAGCCTAGTAGTGCCGCTCACCAGTTTGATGTGCTGAATGGTGGCCTCGCGTGGAACGTCCATCTGGATGTAGATACCAGTGGGCAGCAGAAAGTCCACAGTGATCTGGTCCAGAGCGTGGCCGGCCAGGGGCGAGTGGGCCGCCCATATGTCCAGGAGGTCTGTCATGGCAGGAGGCATGGCAAGGGGCACCACACGCCACCTCAACCATAAGGACCTGGAGGGAGAGAGCAGAGAAACAAACCACACATTTTAGACTCAGATTTACAGTTTTAGAGGAAAACCTCACCCGCGAAATCACTCACTGCGTGTTACCTTAAATTTTTGAAGACAGCTTTGTTACTCTCACATGCCTTTATAGTGAACGGAGAATCCAAAAAAAGGCGAACATTCTTCATGAATTCAAGTCATTGGGGGCCGCGTTTAACAGCAAAACTACATCAAAACATCCATTTACAAGCTCTCACACAACTCGTGCAGTATAATTTGAATCTCATTTCTCCAGTCGTGTGCTCAGCACCTCCCAAATTTTCCTAAAATGTCACACTATAAAACACTTCTGCCTACGAGCAGCATTCCTGAGCACACTGAGCACATGACTGGATAAATGAGACTTTTGAGATTTTACTGCCGGAGTTTGTAGAAGGATGTTCTGATATAGTTTTGCTGTTGTTTAACGCTGTTTCCGCTTACTTCACATCATGAAGATTGTTTGCATTTTTTGGATTGTTCGTTCACTGTGGAGGAATGTGAGAAAAACAAAGTCTTCGTCACAAATTCAAGGTAACAAGTGGAGGGAAATTTGTATACAAATAGTCATTTTGCGAGTGAAGTCAGTTTTGAAAAAATATTTATTTCCCATCTATTGAGATTTTTTCGTGATTCTTATGATTAAAGAGTTCTGGGATAAGGACAAACCAGTCTTTAAAAACTTTGTGCCAGCGGAGACTGTTAGGTGGGGTTAGACAACTGACAACATATCAATTTCAGAACAAACAGAAAGCATCAGTTAGAAAATGATATCATAATTCACAATAAACAGCCTAAAGACAAACACGTTATGATAACACTTCCCTGGAAACAGCTCAGGGTGGTATTCCTGAAAGCCATTAGGCTGTTCCTCAAAGCAAACTCAATTGTTTGGACTGATAGGAGTGTGGTTTAAACACTTAAGATAGCTGTGAGTTTAAGTCACGGAGCTTACAAGATGTCAAATCCAGATCTCATCAATTCATAGAGTCTGAAGAAAGTAGCAAACATTTTTAAAGGCTTTTCAAGCTCAAAAACACTGTTCATCTTGTGATGCTTGGCCTCGGCTATCAGTCACAGTCCAGTGATCAAACCACCACTGTGCTGATCTTTTTCTTTTTTTTCCCCACCCACATCCGGGCTCGTATCTATTAACTTTTTCATTAACAACAAGTTGACAGGCGCAAATGATTCAGTGTCACAGTGTCCCTGTGGGGGCAGCCCTGTGCTGAGTCTGGTAGGAGGCCAGTGGCTTTAACTTGGGCGAGGGCCAGTGCTCAGAGGAATGCCCACTAAGCAAACAGAACAAAAGGTCAGCTTGCTCTCCCCTCATCGGACAATCTGGTCCCCCTGGCAGAGAACACTCACACACAAAGAAAACACTCACACTTATAGATGGATAATGCATGCATAAAAGTGCACATAAATACATACGCACCATGTATGCTGTCCCTAAACACACACACACACACACAAAACATAGAGCGGCTGCTGCTAAGGTAATTATCAAGTAAGGCAGGAGGGGGTTGGCCTGCTACAGTTCCTCTGTATGTGCTCAACAGCACTCGCTGAGAAAGGCTATTTCTGTCTGCGAAAAGAGACATGCAGAAGACTCAAAATTCAGTGCATGCAATGTATCAGCATTAATATGCATTTCAAGGACAAATAACAAGCGCACACACTGGGACACATAAACACATGCATGTTAAGTGCAGGGAGCTCCACTGAGCTGCAGTAAGTGGCTTCCCAGCTGCTGGTATAAAACAGCCCACAGCCTGGTTTCCATTTGGGCTTGTGCCTCAACCACAGCTGTACCATCACACCACTTCCACCTGCCTTTTTTTTCTCATTCCCTAGTCCTCAAGTGGCCTAGTACATTAACTCTTCCACTAGGCCGTGGGTCCATCTCCATTTCGTCTCGATCCGCCCATTAAAACTGACAGCCCTGATTGCCTCTAATGGTCTTTCCCCTCTAAGTTAAGTGCCCGAGCAACCAGCAGATGAGCCGCTGTTATGCCACGTGCCCGAGGACGGTGCAATATCTGCTGTGCATTTGGAGCCACGATCCCAGACACTTAACATTATCAGCCATGCAAATGGAAACAATCTTGTGTGTGTGTGTGTGTGTGTGTGTTTCTGTGCGCTGTTCAAACAGTTTGAACATCTGTTAAAGGGACTTTGCAGTTCCTGCATGTGATAAGGGCTGACGCAGGCCTAATCAGTTAAACACAACATACTACACTACACAGGAATGAATAAAAAACTTCTACATACAGACAGACAATGCTGAACTTCAGGACACAGAGACACAATACACAAAAACAACACAAGGAACCAGTCAGAGGGCAGACGATGGCGGGCTTGAAACGTCACAAAGGTGCACGGTTACACACATGAAAAGTAACATGACACGCAGCGTGTCTGTCTGACGCATTGACAACACTGGCACTCTGTGATGGATGATCAAGTCCATGTGCACGCACGTCTCTGCACATAAACACTTGTCTCATTAAATATGGCTGACGTTTTCACACCAGACAGCTTGAGCAGTGTTTCATCCTGCTGCGATGCCGACACACTCGGCCTCTGTCTCTACCTCTCTCTTCCGCACACACACACACACACAGGGTATAGTATACACAGGTGAGCAGGGTTATTGAGGATGTGGTGGCAGACAGCCAGAGGTCTGCTGCAAGGTCAGGTTTCAGCGGGTGGATCAGAAGAGAACAAGTGGGTTTGAAAGATCAGGGAGAAAGAGAGAGTTTCATGTGACAACAAACACAAGAGCCTGAAGGGATCCGTCCAGTTAGCCAGCACTAGCACGAGTAAACAATGTACCAGTATGGAGCCTCCAGTCCATAGCTCCCGGGAGCACTTTGATGACTATTTGTGTTTGAATTTGCAGAAATATGACCCCGCATAAATGTGCTTTGCCTGTTTTCTGTGCAAACGAAGGCGGATTTTGTGTTTATGTAACAAGTAGAGAAACAACCGTAATTCAATGCTTTAATTGCAATTTTGAGTCTAAATTTTCATCATGGAGGAGGTTCATTTCTTGTTCCAAATGCGCCCTCGCCTCTTTCCTTTCATAAACTCAAATACAGCTGCCTGGGATGAAAGCTGGCATCTGTTCACATCTTTGAATCTCTGTGTCTGATTAACTATCTGTAAATGCACTTGAAAGGGGTGTGTCGGTGAATCAAAGGAGAGCTGACAGATTAGAAGGAAGAATACCTGAGAGGCAAACTGGTTTGGTTTGGTTAAAATGGTATTTACTTCCAAAAATAGACGAGAACAAAACAACATAACGTCCAATATAAACACACTGCAGCCAAGACAGCTACAAAATCAAAGCTCCAATAAAACAGAGGAGGCAAATCGCTGCTTGTCAGGGAAGTAGTTCCTCTGAGCCAGCGACAGTGACATGTTGTGAAGGCTTCCATGCCCAGATGCATTTATGGTTATTTAAACACTGGTGTTACTCAGCAATCTCTTTCTAAAGCTCCCTCTGTCTGACAGTAAGAGGCCTGTGAGGCTCTCCACAATGGAGTGTGTGTCCACGCGTCTCTGTGCGCGACTGATTGAAAAAAGAAGGGCTAACATAAATACTGTGTGTGTGTGTGTGTGTGTGTGTGTGTGTGTATGAAAGGTCATGTCTGGTGATTAAGGGTCCTGTGACACATCTTCTTCCACACTGTGCTAAAAATAAAGTTCACAAAGAGGATCTAAAACCTCTTCACCTCCCCACTACAAACAATGTACTCCTGTAAATGAGTATGGAGACGTACACACAGGCAATACTCAGACTGTCTGAGTCAGCGTTTCCACCTCTGGGCGAGCACAGTGAGAGTGTGTCAGTATGTGTGCAGGTGTAGGTGGGATGGTGTGTGCTTAAGTTTCTTTAAAAAGAGAGAAGGCTCCTACGGCTCCGTCCAGCTCAACTTTCTGTGTAAAAACAAATTTGTTTTTTGGATTCTCAGAACCAAACTCTTCAGTGTATTTGTGTTGAAATTATTCAATTGGATTAACTGTCATTTAACGAAAAACATGTGCCAAAGATTCTCTGGTTACATTTTACATTGAGGATTTGTTACTTTTCTCACAGCTGCAGCCAACGATTATTTTCACTGTTGATCAATCTGTGGATTATTTTCTTGATTAATCGATTGGTTGTTTGGTCTATAAAATGTCAGAAAATGGTGCAAAATGTCAATCAGTGTTTCCCAAAGCCCAAGATAACATCCTTAAATGTCTTGTTTTGTCCACAACCCTCAAATATATTCAGTTTTACCGTCATAGAGAAGTTAACAAACCAGAAAATATTCACATTTAAGAATCTGGAATCGGAAAAATTGGACTCTTTTTTCTTAAAAAAATTACTCATACCGATTAATTGATCATCGAACAGGTCAATGTGGAAGTTAGCATCACTGTGGTCCCTCGACATAAAGCCAAAGGGATTTCTTTTTTTTTTTTGCGGCAACAGCCTTGTTGTCGCCTGCTCTATCCACTAAGCCATGACGCCCCACCAAAGGGATTTTTCCACTGGATTTGAGATTACCTTTCTAATTTATTATAATTTTTTTCATACTTTTTGAAGCATAAATGCAATCACCAGAAGTGAAAAGCTAACATTAGGCTATAAACACACTACACCACGTTAAGGTTAGGGCCCGACCAATATGGACTTTTTGGGGCCGATGCTGATTCCGATATTATGGAATAAAAAAATCTGATAACTGATATATCAGCCGATTAAATTTTTATGTTTTTCAATTTAAAACCCCCCGAAATACCTGCTTTTGATGGCTTAAATATAGTTCAAACACTCGTTACAAAGATATAAATTGAAGGAAGAACATTTTACTATTTTCAAATACTTTTATTATCAGAAATTGTGTGGAACAAGCACCATATGAACAATTTGAACACAAAATAAATAAAAAATATGATGTGCAAAAAGGCAGTAAACCTCTGGGAAATAAAATAATCATGTAAAGTCTATATGAATTAAGACATTCACATGTATGTCCACAGTACCAGAGTTCTTCTTATTATTGTCAATTTAACAGAGGTAGGTTTAACACCATATTCCCTGCATTTTAATAGTGATGAAAATATAAGTGTTAACATCGGCGTCAATCAGCCAACTTTTGGCCAAATGCTGATTATTCTCTAATGGCTATAATCGGCTGATTAATGGCCCTAGTTCAGGTTACTTCACTGTTGCTATTACAAGGCTGTAAAACAGTGTTCAGCGTGATGACGTTCTGCACTCTCATTTAGCCACTTGTTAGCAACAAAGTTTTTAAAGAAACATAAAGCCTTCAAAGTTCAAAAGTGGGGTTATGCTGATGTATTTTGTAGAACCACACGTGAAAATATCTGACGCTTGTGTTAACCACAGAGCTTATTTCAGGTACCTAACCAAAAACCCATTCAAAAACCTGTTGACTTTGATACATGGGAACCATAGGTGCTAAAATGCGAACTCATTTCCTCGTGTTAGGACTCACTCCCTCAACACTCCAGGACGCCAAAACTGAAACTACATCGTTTTAAACCGTTGTCAAATGAAAGAAACAGTTGCAGTCTAACTTCTATTATCACATGATACTGCATTATATCAATCTATACATGTATCCTGTTTCACTTTCAGCCACTGACCGCAATGAAACAGACTGAAACAAACTGTTCACAGCTGAAACACAACAAAGCTGGATGCTACCGCGCTGCACCCTCACAGTCTTTGGAGTAAATGCTTTACTCACAAGAATCAAGGCCAGACACTGACATTTATCCCAGTAACCGCACATGCTCCATTCATTAAAGCGATACTTTCCTTTTCATCAGTGTTTAGTAAAAACCACAGCACAGAGGCTACTTCAGGTAACTCCTCTACTTGGGACAGTGTGACGTGTCAGCGCGGCGGAGATGAATGAACAGTGCTTGTAGCTTTGTGCACAATATACTCAGTGTGTTAAAATCTGGCTGAATATTAGTGAGTGTTGGCATCTGTGTGTAGGTTAACAGGAAAGCTGTTAAGCTCAACAGTGTGTGTTTGTCTGGGTGGTGTGTGGATAAGCAGTCAGCTGGGGTGTGTGTCTGTGTCTGTGTACTGTGGCTGGAGCGTGTGTGTAACTGTACACTTACTGTATTTAGGAGTGGACGTAGATGGTGGTTGAAGACTGTAAACACACATTCAGGTATGACGGTCATTTTAACTCTGACACGTCAGTGACTAGACATGTTTGTGTGTGTGTGAATATGTATTTGTACAAAGTGACTGCAGGGTGTTTACAAGTGCATACAAGGTGAATCCACTGTGAGAAATTCTGAGCCTCTCGCATGACTGATTTTCACATCTTTGCTGTGTCCTACAACTATTTCTTGCTTCAGTGCTTCAGTTCCTCCACAGAGATCAGTTTCAGCTGATACTACTAATCGAATCATCATCTTAGCGCTGTTTCCAACAGGAAACAAAGACGCGTCGTGCTTGGAACTTTTAATGAGGAAGTTGTCTTGAAACCAAATCCGCTGTAAAAATATTCTCACAGCCACTGAAGAACAAATTATCTCCATGCATACTGTCTCTGAGAGGAAGCGTGAATGAAGTGATTGGGTGGGAGTACGTGTGAGTGAAGGCGTGTGTGTGTGTGTGTGTGTGGGTGTTGCAGTGTTTGTACAGTTTGTGTGTGTGTGAACGCAACCACATCCGGACAGCTAACAGTGCTCCATCCTACTAACCGCTTCCAGTGACACAGTGGCACATGCCCATTTCTCAGACAGGAAGCAATGACAGTAGACAGGAAATGAGTGACAAACAACAACAGGAGCAAAAGTCCCTCCGAGCCATTCATAAAAAGCTGATGAGCGCTGAATCACATGCTGAGCTGTTATTCTTACTCCAGAAGAGATATTTTTAATGCTGTTTACTGTGATGTATCCAAGCCAATATAATCTAATCAACTGAGTCCAAAAAGATAAAATATCTTTGTATGGCTTGTATGCACAAAAAGTATGTTTATTTGATTTGATTTGATTTGATTGTCAGAAAAATAATCTGAAATGTGTCTTGCATCCCAGGACATCAACTGTTTCAAATATATACATACATACATACATACAAAACAACATTTGAATAAAACAACAACAGCGTACAAGAAACGCCACAAATCACATCAGATATTACAAAAATTGGATGCAGTGCAACTAATTAATCATTCCTGTTACATTCAGTGTTTAACCCAGTACACTGAAGCTACTTAGAAGCTATATTCTAGTGCTGTGTCTCAAATCGCGTACTTCTGTACACTTAGTATTTGAGTGCATAAGTGCGTTCAAACTGAGAAGTATGGAAAAATGCACTGGACACTTCTCGCCCTCAATGGTCACCATCTTGACTACGTAGCGGAAGGGGAGGGACCGCTTTTCAAACAGGAAATGGCGGCCGAGGACTGTGCGACTGTTGCTGCATTGTGCAAATGTGTTTTTTGCGCTAAGCACCACTATACTGTTGTCAGGTATAAGCCAGCAGTATGTTTATTGGGTTAATTTAGCAGTCTGTAATGATTTGGTACCGCAAACGGTAACGCGAATGCTAATGCTAGTTTGCTAACCAGCTAATTTGCGGTCGTCATTTCCGGTGAGTGCACAACAGCCGTGTTTGGTTTGAGACAACACTACCCTGTCGAAATTTGCGCATTACGCCAATAAGTACATAGTGCACATAGTATACTACAAGGAAGTGTACTAACGGAAGTATTTGAGGAGGCTAAGTCATGAAATCCCGCCTTCGGAGTGTTGCGGTGTCAAGGATCCTTCAAATCCTCTCCCGAGGACAAAGTCCTTCATTGAGAGAATTTTCAAGGATGGCGGGGCCTCTTCAATGAAACCTGCATCAGCGGAGCTCGGCAGGATTTAGATAAATATGTAATTTATTTGGATCAATATCTCCAGGAGTTTTTATCATACAACCTCATAATTTACGCTTTCCAACGTGTCCTTTCCAAAGTGAGCCTTTTAAAGAATTTGATAAACCATAAAAGTTTTTAAATTAATCATTTACAGCAGTGATAGAATGTGAAGTGCCACAAAAGTTTCATGTAGCCTACCTGTTTGTTTTTCCAAGTATAATCCAGAAACATATTCTCCCTAGACTCCGAAAATAGTGCTTACATTTGCTCAAATTATACAACAAAATTAGAGAGTGACAAAATTATCACAGTACCCTGAAACCCTCTAAGTCCCCTGAGGGTTGATGATGCACACCTGGGGACACTCCAATGTGCCTTCACTGAATGCTAGGAAGGACTCTTGCTTTGCCTCTGTGGGATCCTTCCTTGGAAGGACTCGTCCTACCAAGGACGAATCCTTGACTTTGAGAAACATCTTCTGATTAATAACTTGACAGACTAAGGAACAAATAAGTTCTTCAGTCTGTTCAATCCAGCCTGTGGGACTCTAAATCTTCTGTGTGATAGCAAAAGCCAGGATGTAGTATTACCTGCCAGAGACAACATGCTTTTAGTACGTAGCTTGAAAACTGGATGTAAGAATTTGACCCACAGTCTTTGAGCAGATACGCAGCAGCCTAGCTTTACGCTTCACAGAGAGACAACTGTACCATGCATGGATTCCATACTGCATAACAATCTGTATTATTGATAGGAGAAACAATAACAGGATCTGTTTGTTTGCTCTGAATGACCTCAGTATTAAACCCAATCAATAGCACACACATTATCAGTGTGTCTTTGGAGATAGAGTCGAAATTCAACCAATCTTGTTCATTATGGCAGAATAAGGATTTACGCCTCCATCACACATTGAAAAATATGTTCATACTTAAAGTTAATTTTCAAGGGTGGTAGGACTGCACATAAAATGCACGTGAAAATGTGAGTGGACACAACTTTGCCCCGGGCGGCACAAATGAAGATGCATGTTTCAACTTGTGCAAAACACTGGCGCTCATACTGTGGCCTTATGACTCCACTTCATGCAAATACAGAGATGGACAACAGTAAAATGGAGAGACACTAGAGGAAAACAACAGAAAGAACTGGAGTTCTGGTGAGTTTGGAGTCTAACACACACACGCACACTTATGAAGCACAGTCAGTGTGTATGCTACTACTATTATTAACCTGCAGCTAACATCTGTCCAGTAATACAAAAGCTTTCTGGAGAACAAAGTGAACAGATACTCCTTCCACCCTCTTTCTTTTCCTTCAGAAATGCTCTCCCGGTATGACAGTTATCTCCATTTCAGGCTGACGGATGACTCTATACAGATGGCCTGCTCAACCATGTCATCATTAGGTAGATGGCAGAGCGGAAGTTATTCAGTAATCCATTACTCAAGGTGCAGGGGAACCTTTATTATTGTATGACATTCTGACGTTTTCACTGAGACAATTTGTGCTGAGCAAGTCCAAACTTCCCACTGCATTACAATTTAGATGCTTACAACTCACCTGCAATCAGAGTCACAGTGACGTTAATCATATCCGACCCACAGCCTCTTGTTACATCACAGCCGAGAAAAGAAGATCCCAAATCATCATCAATCTCTTGTGACAACTGTGCACCGTCAAATCAAACTCGCTCTATCCGTGACATCACAATGAGTCACTCTGCCAGATAGATTGTGACAATGCAAGCCTGCATTGTGACTATATCAAGTTTCAATGACATTAGGGGGGGGGGTCTAATGCGCACTCCTCACCATCTATTTCTGCATCTGCATCTGGAGGACGAGGTCACTCAGTTGACGCGGCTGTCAGCTGAGTGAAGGAGGGATGGAGGGAGACAGACTGAGGGGCAAGTGGGACAGGAAGTGCAATGGGAACGGTGATTTTTATGTACCCTGCAGATTGCTATTAAAACAATGCATAACTTCTCCAACAATACTCACTAGTGGCAATAAAGATGCACTGTATGTAGGTCTGTGTCAGCACTGCAGCTGTGAGCACACATTTGATGAATTTACTGACAGAGACTAAAGACAATGTCATATTATTCTGTGGAAGTTTGATTTTGTTCGTTTATACAACTGCGTCATTGCCCTTGTGTCTCAACACGTCCCATCAAACAATCAGATTGTATTGATGGAAGTGAAAGTGTGTAACTTTCCTACAACTTCCCCAAATGTATTTGTCCTATCGCCCCGAAGCTAATCTCTGTGGCTACCTGCCACGCAGCAGAAGTTTCGCCTTTCACTACTGATGGAAAACACCTGCAGTGACATCACTGACTGTCGTGTAAACACAGCACGCCTTTAACAGTGCACTGAAATGCAGAAAACACACAATCATTCACCACTTTCAAAAGGGGAAGAAAAGCGACATGCATTTTCAAAATCACCTGCCCAGTGACGATTTAAACTACTTAAACACCAAGCGCATTATGTACTAATCTTCCCATGTCCAAAACATGATCTCACAGGTTCCATTAAAAGGCAGCATGGGTTTGAACCTGCCTGGAACACACTGAAGAGTGTTATGCATGAGTGCAAGCTTGTGAGGTAACAGTAGAGTCATACCAAAGAGTATTATAAGGTAACCTAGCTCAAACTAATGTAGTGTAATACAACAGTCCTGGAACTGTTCAGTTTTTGTTGAAACAGTTTTACAGAGGTGCTGATTCAACTGTATGGTCATTTTGGAGGTGTAGTTTGTGGTGCTGTTGAATCTAGGGCTGCAGCTATCGACTCCTTTAGTAATCGAGTATTCTATCGATCATTCTGGCGATTAATCGGATTAGAAATACTGCGTGTTCCATTAAATTACTTTAGCTTTATTTAAGGGCAATAATAATAGCAACAAATTTGTTCTTGCTCAGTTGAACATGGTGGAACCCTCTGCACAAAGCTGTCCAAAGTATAACTCTTCGACTTAAGAGTATCATTAATTGATATTTATTACTTGGCCGCAGTGATTTCTTCATCTAAATCATCAACGTGTCTCTTAGACCCCATCCCAACTAGGCTACTTAAGGAGGTCTTTCCTTTAGTTAACACTCATATATTAGATATGATCAATATATCCTTATTAGCAGGCTATGTACCACAGTCTTTTAAGGTAGCTGTAATTAAACCTCTACTAAAAAAGCCCACCCTGGATCCAGAGGTGTTAGCCAACTATAGACCAATATC